>NC_086318.1:427124397-427424397 GCF_036172605.1 Pelobates fuscus | reverse complement strand
CTGTGCATGTGCAGGAAAAAAGTCATTTGTGTGTGTGGAGTTTCTGGGTGTGTGGATGCAGGGTTAGTAAGTGCGTGTTTGTGTAAATGTGAGAGCAGAATTGTATTTGTGTGCAGTGTTATTGTGTGTGAATGGATGTGTCAAACTAAGTCCAGCTAAGTGAGTTTTCTACCTTAACATTCCATAAACTTGTTACAAAGTTTAAACCAATTTATTCAACCTACTCACTTCATTATCTGTAGATTGCTCTATCCAACATGGAATAATTGAACTTCAATACTCACTTCAGTAAATAACCCTGTCAGTGATGCGCCCACAGAGTGGGACATTCTGTTAATGCAAGGAAGTAAGTTCATAGAGTTGCTGCTTTGTATCCGCACTGCAATCAAACATATTATTTGAGATTTCAGCTATGATGTAGCCTTTCTGTTTCATATCGTCAGTTCACTAAACATGATTTGTAGTGAATAGACTGTAGAATTTAGCATTATAGGGCAAAAGAGTTGATTTGAAAAAAAAGTATCCAATTTAGCAATTTTTTTTTTTAAATTACAAATTGTCATATGATGACAGCATTGTGTAATTTATATCTCTATCAGATGCTAAAAGCAAGTCGTCGTGCACAAGACATGAATAACCTGAAGTCTGTCTAATGACACATTCTAAAAGCAAACACACGAATTGTAGGAGAAACACGGCCTGGAGAAGCTCACGTCGGTACAGATTATACAGGGGTAGAACAGGGCTGGAATGATTAACTTCAACTCCTCCTGCAAAGTCTAAGCATATTTATGACCCCTGTGTCATCTAATCTCATTTCCTCAATGAGGAAAATCCATGGCACCCCAGAGGTTTGTGAACTATATTTCTTGTAATGATCAACCAAACGTTTTCTATCTGTGTATTCATGTGGCATGGGTTAATACAGACATGTATTTGAGTTTCAGTGTATGTGAATGCAGGTGTGTATTTGTGTAGAGTATCAGTGTGTGTGAATGCAGGTGTGTATTTGTGTAGGGTATCAGTGTGTGTGAATGCAGGTGTGTATTTGTGTAGGGTATCAGTGTGTGTGAATGCAGGTGTGTATTTGTGTAGAGTATCAGTGTTTGTGAATGCAGGTGTGTATTTGTGTAGAGTATCAGTGTTTGTGAATGCAGAGGTGTGTATTTGTGTAGAGTATCAGTGTTTGTGAATGCAGGTGTGTATTTGTGTAGAGTATCAGTGTTTGTGAATGCAGAGGTGTATGTGTATGGAGTGTCAATGTGTGAATGCAGAGGTGTATTTGTGTAGAGTATCAGTGTGTGAATGCAGAGGTGTATTTGTATGTGCCTGTAAATGCAGAGATGTAGCTGAGTGGCATGTCTGTGTGTGTGTGTGTGCATGAAAGGAGTAATTTATGTGTGTGGAATTTCTGGGTGTGTGAAAGCAGACAATTATTTCCCATAAACAACATTTAGTACAGTCAGAGAAAATTTTCTGGATTTCCATCTGAATTCTCTGTTGAGTCCTTAGCAATGAAAAACGAACAATCTTCATTCCTAACGTCTCAAGATAGGGTATCTTACTAAACCAGATTGGTTATTTCACTGTGTCCTTTAATATGCAACAAAGTAACCCAGATTCCTAGAGTGTTCATTTAACGTAGAGGTGAATATTCTGACATGAAAGAACCCACAGAGACCCAATAAGGTGAGAAAAGGGATTAACATCTGAAACAACGTGGAAAGTTTAGATTAAAAGGTTTAAACTTTGCAAAGAATTGATCGTGGAATGTGATTCAGAAAACACCTTCAAGAAGTAGGTGAACTTTCTCTCTAAGGCTAATACAAAGTGACAGGTTCTAGGGGAACACAATACACACATCACAAAGCATTAACCACTGTGTCGGAATCTACAGATGATGTAAAAATATCTCGCTCTTTGTCACATCGAGTCTGTGTCACATGGAGAAAGCAAATTGCTCTTTCACTGACTAATTTACATCCATATGCTTACCGTGCCTGTCTTTACATACACACCTGGTACTCCGATGGTTCTCTGTATAGTGTTTCCCCCCCCAGGAATTCCGTAAGAAATTTATGGAAGTAAGAGACGAAGAGATGGGGATAAGGACACAGGGTGTTCTCCGTATAAAACTTTAAAATCTATTAGGT
This sequence comes from Pelobates fuscus, assembly GCF_036172605.1. Lineage (NCBI taxonomy): Eukaryota > Metazoa > Chordata > Amphibia > Anura > Pelobatidae > Pelobates > Pelobates fuscus. Next base: position 427,422,244 of record NC_086318.1, on the reverse strand, counting down.
AGCAGCACCTATTTCTCAAAGAAGTAACAAACTGTGTCCACATCTTTCCAGAGACTTACCATGTCAATTAAAAAAAGCAAAGGGAAAGTATATTTGTTTTAAAATGCATATTTTAATGCATATATTTAATTGTTTAATTAAAAAAATCCGCATTTACCAATTTTTTTTTAAAAAATCCCTTTTAAACAATACCATTTATTAGAAGCAGAACGGGTTTCTGCAGCACCGTCTTGTTGCCCAGACCTTGTCAGGATCGTCATGGAGCCTAAACATGCAGACTATAACACAATAAATAGACAAGTCTACAGAGTGGCCAGGCTAACAGTAGAAGGGTCCGAGAGAATGCCGAGGTCAAGAACAGGAGAGATACGGATGAACATTGTAACAAGCCAAGATCAAAGGATATTAGAGATCAGGAGAAACAAGATAATGAACAAAACCAGTAGGGATGTGCATGGGCAAAAAATCCAGTTCAGTTTGTAAATTCGGGTAAGTAAAAGAATTTGGCACTTCGGTTCAGTTTGGCACTTCTGAAATTCGGGACCTCGCAAAATCAGGACTTCGTCAGTTCGTGACTTTGTGACTTAGGCACTTCAGGCTTCAACACTTCGGGACTTCGGCAATGCGAACAATCGTAAGCATACCTCTCTTGCCACCACAACCACTTACACATCTGTAGGGCTCCCTAACCCCTAACCCTCCCCCTATCCCTAACTCCTAACCCTAACCCAGAACCCTAACCACCACAACAACTTACACATCTAGGGGTAGGATTAGAGTTAGGGGTAGAGTTAAGGGTCAGGTAAGGGGTAGGGTTAGATGTAGGTGCCATCACAACCACTTACACATCTATAGGGCTCCCAGTGCCAGGAATTAGCTTATTGGTCTAGATTCCTGTCATCATTCACGTAATTTTCCCTCCTCTCTTAGTTTTGCCACTTTTCATAACTTCGGCACTTTGGCAATTCGGTTCGGCACTTCGGCAATTCGGAAATTCGGTTCAGTACGGCACTTCCGAAATTCAGGACTTCCGAAATTCGGCAATTCGGACAAGCGGAAGCATCCGAATGTCAGAATTGCCGAAATTTGGCTGAATTTACATTCGGAACGAAACAAATTGCACATGTCTAAAAACCAGACACCAGGAACAACAGATACCAGATTCACAACAGTGCAACAAGGAGTTGGAGAGATAAGTATATATAGGTTGAGCTTAATTTCTATTGGTCCTTGTCATATGTGAATTCCTTATGATTCGTTGATGGTAGAAATCCTGAGCATATTTGTAAAGATCATATTTGTGTGCCGAATTTAGTCCAGCGAATTCACCGTTCATCGGGCCTGAAAACCTTGCAACGTACAAGGGTTCAGTGTAGCAGAGAACGTTAGGAGATTCCAGTGAGAGGTAAAGGATCCTGACAGCCCTTACTTTCTTCTTTGTGCTGAATATTGTCCAATAACATGTGCAAATATATCGGGGACAAACCTCGTAGCACATAGATAATAACAAATATAATTTAAATATAATACTGAAAAATATGTAAATAATAATACATTTGAAAAGGAATGCAAATATTAACTCAATAAAGAGTTAAAATGAATAATGAACAATTAAACATGCTGTACTTAATCAAGAATTAAGGCCTAGATGTAATCATTTTGGATATGCTTTTGAAAATGATTCTATAATTTTGGCTAAACTTTTAAAATTATTTTTCCAAAATTGTTAAATATAAAAAATATATAGAAAAAAAATATAAAAAAACACAACAAAAAAAACCCTAAATATTAACTCATATTAAAACTGTATACAAAAATATTAAATCATTAGAAAAAATTAAATATTAAATTAAGGCCTACATTTTAATACTGTAGACAAGATGGAAAAATAAAATAAAAACTATACTTACGTGATTGCAGACACATTTTTGGAAAAAAAAAAAGCAGAATAAGACACACACATTGTCAGTCATTGTTGTAACTCTGTCCTTTGCACCTGACAATAAGCATAGAGAAAGCGTACAGAGAAGAGATTAAATACGGTTTCTGCAATGTTTGCCATAGCTTAGCCTTGTCTGAAATGGATCATGACATCTGCCAAATATTTAAAACTAATTTAAAAGAAAATTAAGAATCTCATAAAAAAAAGATTAACGTAAGTTACAGGTGATTTTAAATGTTTTATTAAAAGATGTAAATTCATAGAAGTGACAGTTTCCCTTTGAAGGGACACTATAGTCACCTGAACAACTTTAGCTTAATGAAGCAGTTTTAGTGTATAGAACATGCCCCTGCAGCCTCACTGCTCAATCCTCTGCCATTTAGGAGTTAAATCCCTTTGTTTATGAACCCTAGTCACACCTCCCTGCATGTGACTTGCACAGCCTTCCATAAACACTTCCTGTAAAGAGAGCCCTATTTAGGCTTTCTTTATTGCAAGTTCTGTTTAATTAAGATTTTCTTATCCCCTGCTATGTTAATAGCTTGCTAGACCCTGCAAGAGCCTCCTGTATGTGATTAAAGTTCAATTTAGAGATTGAGATACAATTATTTAAGGTAAATTACATCTGTTTGAAAGTGAAACCAGTTTTATGTTTCATGCCGGCTCTGTCAATCATAGCCAGGGGAGGTGTGGCTAGGGCTGCATAAACAGAAACAAAGTGATTTAACTCCTAAATGACAGTGACTTGAGCAGTGAAATTACAGGGGAATGATCTATTCACTAAAACTGCTTTATTTAGCTAAAGTAATTTAGGTGACTATAGTGTTCCTTTAATTGTTTCACTCTAATTATTCTTGTGTTTTTCACGCCTGTCCATTAGATCCACTTATGTTTTCATTTAGTGGATTTGGGACATAGCATTTTCCAATAAACATGTCCTCCACATTTTGACTTTGGGCGCTAACATCTGTCTACATGCTACAGCTTTCCTTTAACCTTACCATTTGACCCTCGGGTATATTATTCAACAAAATGTCATAGTGCTAATAGTGTAAATATGCTAAAAAAAAAAAGTGGTATAGCAGGGGGGCAAACATGACACCCAAAACTATATAGCACATTTGTAAATTAAAATTAAATAGCAAAGATAAAAAAACAGAAAGGTGAATATAAACTCAATAATACTCAAATAAAATCTCTCTTAATGGACTTGATTGCAACCCGGCCCAAAACCTTTCCTCTATTTTGAATATACTTAGCCTATGTTATTACTATATAAAGGATAATGCTTGGTGTCTTTTAAATTGGAACAGGATTTAACAACATATATATTTGTAGTAGGTGATCATTAGAACGTGAGATATTATGACTAAGGGAATTAGTGTGAAAAACTGCAGGGAAAAGATCATTGGTTAGACTGACCCTTTAATAAATACTCTTCTGGTTGGAAGATTTGTCAGGACTCATTGAAAGGGCTTGGGGAGCGTCTTTCTACAAATATAGCTCAGATTGAGGAGAATGCACTCCTCTCAAGATATTAAAAGACTGAAGCTAATGGGCATTTATTAGTGTAGAAGGTGATTTTCAAAGACTGTTATTGAGTGATAAAAATATATCTGAATACATATATTCCTTGTTTGCACTGTAGATATTTTGTTGATAAATGCCAAATAGAGAATTTAAAGTCTCCAATACATTGTAAAGATTGTTTCTCCAATACATTGTAGCCTATAGACAGAAATCCAACCGCAATATCTCAGTCATTAAGCTGGGTTATCATAACATTAAGAATATTATTGGAAAGCAACAAAACAAAAACAGAATAGTAAATGTTAACTCCAATGCTACTCACTGGCCTTGTGCATTTTAACATTTAGTTCATTAACATAAAACATATTGTAGATTAGTGGTACACACCTAATTGCTTTTTCTGCTTGTGTTCCTAACTAAAGCACAGTTGCACACAGGTGAAATCGCATTTCCAAAACAAATGAGGGTAAATATTACCCAGAAAAACTTTTGTGAATTCAATTAAGTTTTAGTCAGTCCTTGGGTCAGAATATTGGAGCATTAAGACACCGTTTGATGTTTGCCAGTTACATTAGGATTGATGGATGAATGAAACTTATAAACATATAAAAGTCGAATTATAAAATGCTTTGTTGTCTTTTTTAATTTCTCCTAGTCTTTTCTAATCTTCGTATGACCAACAGGGTGATAAACAAGCTAATTTACCAGAGTCTGCATACAGGGACCTTTTCTAACAAGCAGTGCAGCTAACTCCTAATCTAGGACATCCTCGGATGTATCGATGTTTTACAGATCAGGAAATGATCCTAAAGATTCTTTCAAATTAACTCTGTAATCTCGGACCAACATGTTACTGTAACTGAGACAAATGTTTTCTAAAGTCTGTTGTGACACAGAATTCCATGTCAGGTTGGTCCGTGTTGTCTATCAGCCAGGGATAATTAGTGGATAGCTTTGTGCCTGAAGACTCATACATCCCTGGGTTGCAGGAGTACGAAGCACTAAGCAGTCGTCTGTGATAGGTATTGAAAACCCAGACAATCCCATGTGCATTTTAGAAAGGTTGCCTATTAGCGCTCGATTTTCCCAATGTTCACCAAACTGGTCACAATGTTGACAAGCCATATTAAAGATGTCACTGGAAACTCAACTCTTATCTACATATATATAATAAAAGGAAAAAATATATAATAGCTACCATCATATTTATATCACAGCCCGTTCCTTGCAAATATTTTTATTTTTTTATTCCAGGTAGTAAAAAAAAAAGGCTCTCGATAAAGAATCTCACGACACGAAACGCGTTGATTGTGAGCCATATCTGTCAGTGGGAGCCTATCACTGCATGCCACGCTTATTTAGCATTTTTTTTTCTACCTGGAATAAAAGTTTTTTTGATTTGCAAGGAACGAGCAGTGATATAAATATTTAATTATTGTGGCGACACTTATATTTTTTTTTTCTTTCATTACAAGTTGTTTAATGGAATGGCTATCCTATTAGTTCCCCAAAATAGATGCTAATACTTACGATCCGATGATGTGTGTTTAAATCATGGAGAATTGATGATCCGAGCCTTGAAACTGAAGATTCCCCTATTTATTTTCCTTTTTATATTTTCTACATATATATTTATGACTCACATGCTGCACAAACAGGTTCTCAAAACCAAATGTTTAATAAAAAACAAATGTGCACTATCCTAAATCCTTATGCCCATTTAAATAACATATGTTTTAGCACCATTGTAATGGCCATTACATTGTAAGCTCACCTACCAAAATCATGGCTGTGGCAAACCTGGCCACTTCAAGGTATCAAAGACTGTGTTCGTGTGATATTCTTACATTCTAAAGATTGAGGGCATTCGTACACTGGTTTCACAAACAACATTGGATTATTTTGTTCGTGAAACGAATGAACAGCCGAACAGGAGACCACACAAAATATGAACAGCCGAACAGGAAACAACTACTCCGCTACAATGGCAAAACTTGTTGTGTTAATTAGTGTGTAGTGTTCTCTTAATATGACTATTAAGGGTTTTGAACCCCTTTAGCCACCCGGGATGGGGCCCCGAGGGAAGGGGGGGTCCTAGTAACCCTATGGTGCCAGGAAAATTAGTTTGTTTTCCTGGCACTATAGGATCCCTTTAAGTAAGGCCTGCCAAAATTAGGATATCCTGAAGCAGTAGCATTAAATGCATTTTAAATAACCAAACCCACATTTTTTTAATCTCAAATACTTTTTTTTGCATCCTGAAGAACTTCAGAGGTGGCTCAATGTGTAGTATGTGCTGTATTTTGTATATATTGTCTTGGCTGCTTTCTTTAATGTATGCAAGTACACAACCGTACACCTCCGATGCAGAAGCATGATAAACAATTAGGCGTGTGAGATTCTGAGAGTGCCTTGAAACTATTCTACCATTTTTTCATGGTTTCGGTCTATAATTGTTTTCTAATTATCTGCAATAAAACCCATGATTTCAATCACCTTGAGAAGAGAGATTGTAAACTGTAAGAAATGTATCAGAACTGTTTATGTTATCGAATTAATTTGATTTGCCATAGCTGGGACTGTACAGGAGCTCAGTCACTCACTGCCTTTATTCATCTATTTTGGGATGTGCTTAAGCTTTGCGTTGTGAATATTTTTAAGAGGTCCATGGACATTGTGGCTCCTCTGCATTCTCCCAGATCAGGCGCAGTTCTGGTGTGTTATGTTCGCCTACACAAGCCAATCTAGTCTACTTCTACGTTGGGTAGGTGGCTTTAATGACTTTTGTCCCTCGCTGGGCATTGATACGTCTTTTAAGGCGCACTCGGTTCGGGATGCAGCGGCCTCTCACACGTTCGACTCGAGTGAGTTTTTGTCCAATATTTTGTGTGTAGCATATTTTAACAGGGAGGATATATTTCGGACACTTTAGATTCGGTCTGTTTCTCGTGCTACTTTTTCTATCGGAACATTAAAACAGCTTTCTGTCATAACGAAAATTAAGGTTATAGGTACACTAAAGCTAATATAATCTTCAATTAGCTCTGACACATAAATATAACAATCACCCTGAGGTTATACCCACTGGTAATTAAACAGTACAAAAATATAAGTAACAATAAGAAATAAATAATAAGAAAGAAATGTTACATTCAGACCACAAATAAACCTAGTAATCTCGAAAGGAAAGGATCCGATATATGTGTGAATTAACAATATAATGAGATTCACACACACCAAGGAAGCATTAATAAACATAAGGCAAGATGGATGAATAAAATAAATAACTAGGTGACCCCAGTGACTGAATAGAATAATAGAATGGAAATGACCCCTATATGTAATAAATCACTAAGATTGATCATGAGGGTCTAATCGTAAATCAGTTGATTATTATGCAGGAGAGCCTCATATGGCAGATATCCCCTTGTAAGACCAAAAAAATCTGCAAAGACAGAATAAAACAAGGGGTTACATTCCACATAAAATAAGGTAAACAGACATAGCTCAGGGAAAGGAAAGGTGAAGTAACTACATACCAGATTTTTCGGAATATAAGACGAACCCATACATTTTGACTAGAAGAATGACAGTAAACTTTAGTTTAGGGGGTTGACAATATTTCAGCCGTGCCAAAACAAGATCTTAAAGTCCCTTGGCGTGTTGGCCCTATTTTTTTTTTTTTAATCCAGGTGTGCACGTTGCCATATTCTGCTTGTGTCATTTATGGATGCTGCAGTTGCTTTGTAACATTGTATGTTTGTGTCTGTGGGCTGTTATATTGTATATGTGTCACGGTGTAATACCCCAACATGCAGAGGACAGCAAGGGACAAAACAAGGAATAACGTATAACCAGGCCTTAGAATGGCCGGACTTAATGTAGACAGAGAGAAAGCGGAGTCAGTAACGAGCCGAGGTCAGGGTAACAGAGAGACAGCGAAAACGAGAACTAGCTGGAGTCAGGTACACGGTAATCAGTCAGACAGGCAAACAAAACAGGAAAAGGTTAAAGATATAAGCCGTAACAAGGCTAAGGTCAATAACAGAATAATAATATACAAGAGAAGAAGAAACACACTAAAGGGTACTGGGACAGATATCACAATAGGGCATAGTGTACAGGGCTGGGGAGGATTAAATACCTTTAAGTAACATTTGATTGGTCCACGCCATGCCTGCACCCCCAAAATGTACGTGCATGGGGGCACCGGGATGATGTGGACCAATGGAGCCAGAATTTACTTGGGGCATCAAGTATTAGCTACCCAAATTAAGTCCCTTGAGGGCCGACAGTGTAGAATACACAACAAAATTCGAGGTGTACCCACTATGGTCTCGACCGAAGAACTGCCGCATTTTATCTGGCGATTGCTGTTTGCAATCTTGTCGCATACAGTAGCCAAGAAAATTGGATGGGATCTACCATGTGACTGGCACCGTCTGTACTACATCCACTATGGCACGTGATGTTCTACTACGCTGTGGGACTGTGCACGACAAAATCCAAATTAAGACAGCTCTGACAGGTAAAACACTGAATACATCGAGGACTCCTTGCTCTTATTCTTTCAAGACCTCACCAGAGTCACCTTACTCTGACGCAAGACCTTCAAGCCTGAGACAAGCTGGAAGACCGTACAGGTGGGAGAGCACTGGCTCTCTATTAGTCCACTGAAACGGGAATGCTCACAATCTTACATCTATGTCTGGGGCATCTGCCTTTTTAAAAACAGTGGAACCGCGTCTCTCGCAATCAACTCCAATAGCAGAAAATCGTGCAGAGACCTGGAACCCTGATGACATCAGCAGTTTTGTACCAAGAGCAGGCGGTACACAGACTCCAGTTACCTGATTACTGCTGGTGACTGTACTAACCATTTTGGCCAATCCGCACCTCCTCATACAGATGCGGATTTCAATCAATGCATAGAGATTTGAATCAATGCATCTCTATAATGAAAATTCAGCGTTCCCATGCTGAGCGTGGATACGCTGAATGACACTGCTGCCTACTATGCAGCACTAATCCAGGAAGTGTCTCCAGTGGCCATTAGAGGAGGGGCCACTTGGAGGTGTCCCTAGTTGCAATGGAAACACTGCCTTTTCTCTGAAAAGACAGTGTTTGCATGAAAAAAAGCCTGAAGGAAATGATTATACTCCCCAGAACAACTACAATAAGCTGTAGTTGTTCTGGTGACTATAGTGTCCCTTTAAGTTACCTTTTTCTTTAGTTAGTAATTTTTGTCTATATTTGTGCTTTATGACCCTACTCTTCAACCAGGCTTGGTAGGCACATCACTCAGCTTGTTCACTAAATGTTGGCATCTTATTAACACAAATGTTCATACAGGTCTCGTCACTTGTACATATTTTCACTCTATTCCCTCCTTCCCAGAATATCTGATGAGAATATTTAATTTCCCGGGTGCACAGTGTGCAAGGTTCTTAACCTCTAACACTGACAATCCCTCGGTAGCCCTGGATTTGTAACCTAACCTGTTTTCTATAAATAAGAAAAGCACACCATTTCTCATGTAATTGTGTACTTTTCCTGTAATGCCCTTGATTTACCTTGTATGGACAAAACAATTAACCTTGATTTTTCTTGACTTGTGAAATATTTGTTTCACAAAAAAAAAAGACATATGATATGGCAGATGGTAATACATTACTTAAATTATACAATTGGTTCCTCTGTGCATTAAAATATACACGTGTGCGATCGACATTTCTTCCAAATGTCTACGTTCTTAAAAATCTTCTTTGTCCTTGCGAAAAATAAATATTACCTACATTTAAAAGCAATTTCATGTGTAAGGTGGGGGAGGAGACTGTGCAACAAATATTCTTTGAAAAGTGCGTCGGTTACATTTCGTGCTCAGGAATAATATTAAGGGAAGCAGTACGAAATGTGTGTCATTTAAAAATCATCAGTAATAAATTCCCAAGAACCTCGTTCTGCTCAGTTCAATAAACTCTAATAGCTATTGTCATTGTGAACAGGAATATTCAATGTGCGTTGCGGGTAAAGGTTTAATTGTCAGAAATTAATGTGCACAGATAAGTGATTTGAACAGCTATAATTAAAGGAAAAGAAAAGGTTTTTTTTTTCAGAAAAATAAGCATTCTAATTTGAATTAAAAACATAGCAAATTGGAAGTCCTTAAATGCTCCGGCAGATGAGGTATCGCTGGGCCAATGGGATTTTTTTTGTATAGATTTTCTTATTTATATAAAACAACTGTGCGTTTAATCTAACGTAAAACACGGAATAGTTTCAATGTGGGTGATTGAGCAAACAAAGAAATAGACATGAGAAGGAGAAATGATGTGAGCAGATATCTAGAAAATGCATAGAGTCGAGTTTATTCCATTTTTTTTCATGAATGTGATCGTATTTCTCTGTAGGACGAGCAAACTAAATCAGGAGTGATTATGATTGGTGTACGTTATTACCCTTGTGAGTGGAACCATAAAACGTAACTTTTAATAGAATATTATATATAAAGTTTAAGTGAGTTGGGCCACCATCTAAAATGATATGTCATTCCTATATACTCTAAGAGATGACCTTGTTTCCTCTAATGGTAAAGTACATGTGGGTACGAGTTGTTCCTCATAGGGAATGACATAATAAAAGTTAAAAACATTGAGTATCCTTCGGGACCATACCACTAAACAGTGCTTTCAACCGTTCGTGTGTGATTTAGATATTTACTATGATAAAACAAGCACAGGTATGATAGTGTGGATTGAGGAGAGAATTGAGTTTGGAATTATTTAGCTACTGTTTAGATTAATGTTTTAGGCTAGAATTGATGGTGTCTCAAGGCTTGGAACATTGTAGCAACTTGAGGAAGGGTAGGGAAAAAGGTTGGGTAAAAATTGGAATATACAATAGAAATATACAAAGCTGCTAGCTAGCACAACACTACGCCTTCGAGGGCACGCTTACCCAAAGTTCTAAAAGTGCTTAACAATTCCTCCCTTCCCCTCCTCCCCCCTGCCCCCCCCCCCCCCACCCAAAAAAAAAAACTATATGTGGAAAACGTACGATGGTAATGAAAGCCAATATGATGTATATCGCACCATTGCACCCGTGATATCAGTCTAGGAGAAGTGTGAGTGCATTAGAGATAAATATACAGTTTGATCTATACATTTTGATATACATTTTGATCTATACATTTGCTATAAAGTTCACCAGATCAATGTAAACATGCAAAATGTATCATGTAAAGTTTGTGATTGCGGGAGGAGGTAAACTTTAATCTCTGGTCCAAAGAGGGGTATTTAGCTGCACCTATTACCTGGTGAATGGATATCTCACACTGGGGCATATTGCATTAAATCTAATATAATATGAGCCAGAGGCGTTCCTAGGTTCCATAAACTTATGGAGATTGTGCACAAAGTAAAAATCCAATGACTCCTAATTTAACAGAGACACCAGGATATGTTGTTAAACAACTCCACCCCTCTGTGTTATGTCCCCTCCTTTCAACCTATAAACACCGTGCTGTGGATGCTACCTAGGATCTCATTGAAAACATGGCTGATAACAAACACATGTAGCAACCTGGTATTCAATGTCTAACTAAAAGAGGGGTGTGCAGTAACGTTCTGTCCTCCAACACCCCCTGCCAACATTCACTTGGAAGGTACACCCCAATTTCCCCAAGCAGCCCTACGGAGCACGATACTAGTGACTTTCTATCTTTCTAAGATTAAAAAAAGCTGCCTGTTGCAAAATAAAATAATTAAAAAACAAACAAAAACTATTATATTCCTCTCCCTTAGAGCTCAATGGCTAAAGAGTCCCACATCCTAGCTTTAGCCCCCAAAGCCCCTCCATAGCAATGCCTATTACAGGCATATGACCTTCGGCACTCCAGATGTTTTAGACTACACCTCCCATGATGCTTTGCCAGCATTAAGGGTGTAAGAGCATTATGGAGGATGTAGTCCAAACCATCTGGAGTGCCGAAGGTTGCCTATCCCTGGCCTATGACATGAGCATGCAGACATACTGATAGACAAACAGATGGATTTACTCGTTAGAACTTACATCGTACCCCTTCCCAATATGAAACCATTCGTTCGACAATGTCTCTTTAAAGAGTTAAAATAGAGCCGCGCTCAGGGAGAGAGCGTCTGTCACACCAGCCGTCTGGATATTACTTACACCTCTTGCTCCTGATGACAACACATTAAGACTTGGGATCATGTGAAGTTCAATGAACACAGCAAGGTTCTATTATGTATTATTTTATTCATATTCTGTAACGTTTCACATAACAAAATCATGTGAAAACATCTGTAGAAAGGCAAAATCGACAGATACACTGGACTTTTGAGTCTCAATTCAGGAATAAATAGTGGGATATGAGGCCATAGTGAAGTCCGTGTTTTCTGGATATCTCCTGTCAGTTGTCAATATTAAAGAAAACCCCCACTTCATAATTACTTGCGCCTATATAAGTTCTTATGGCAGCAGGAGTACCTGTGCACCATCTTAACTTCCACAGTTAAATCCAAAGTTTGGGCACCGGTACCGGCCAATTACCACTGTCCCACCATTTAATATTTTTGTATATGATTTTCAATTTATTTCATTTCATTTCGTTTCCATATTTTAATATTGAAATATTTTGAAATATTTTAATATTTTTATGTACAATATTTATTTTATATTTTAATATTTTGAAAAAAATAATGTTAAAAGTTTATCCCAAAACATGAAATATTGTGAAAAATTTATCCACAAAATATTAGACTTAGGTCTTTATTGGCATAGAATAATGTGTCACATGAATTGCTTTTTCTTGCATGTTGTGTAACATTCAAGAAACAGGGGTGCATAGACTACCCCTTTAAAGCATATTAAAAGGGTAGTCTAAGCACCATAACCACTACAATGCTGCTGCTGTCTCCTGGCAAGTGGTCAAACCATTTTCAGCAGTTTGACACTTATCTGGGTCCTTGGGCTCCAATCTACCAATATCAATTTTGCTGAAAATTTAGAAGTATTGTGGGTAAGTGTCAAACCATTTAAAATGTCTGTAGTGTTTATGGCGTTTACACCACCCTTCTTTCTGGACATTCTAGAAATTACCGCATTTTTCGCCGCAAAAGACGCACCACACCATAAGACGCACTTAAAGATATCTTTCCCCCCCTTCCCTCCCATAGTGTCCCTTAGTGCCCCTCTCTTGGTCCCCGGTAGGTTTACTTACCTGTATTGTAGCGTGGGCCTGCAGAACAGCGCGCACCACAGTACAGGAACTTAAATTTCAGTTTCCGGTACCCGGCCGGACTGGAAGGAAGTGCGCACTGAAATTTAAGTTCTTGTACCGCAGTGCACGCTGTTCTGCTGGCCCACGCTACAATACAGGTAAGTAAACTTACACATTCGCTCTATAATATGCACAGACATTTCCACTTACTTTTGAGGGGGAAAAAGTGCGTCTTATAGAGCGAAAAATACGGTATATTTACTGCATAACTCGTCGACTTGTGCAAAATATTGTTTGAAGTGAACAAGTGAAATAAATTACAATATTCATTCGACAATTACCAGGAGTTATATTTGGACGAATCGCGTAAAATAAATTTTTGCTCATGTCTAATAATTTGCCTATATTTGTGTCTGCAACTCGAGTCTCTGCTGTATATACTTTCCATAGCAGATACTGTGCCAGAGGTTATCCAGGAACACCATAACCATTAGTTGAATTGCATCCTTTCTTTTCTAAAAATATAGAAATAAATTCCTTTCCTACGAACTGCGCAATTTGTCCCTGTTATGTGTTAATGAAATTGCTGCCTTATTTCCTGTAATCTCTGACACTGAGCACAGACAGCCGGCAATTTAACAGAATTACCTTGTTTTCTGACAAACGGAGACACGTCCCTTCATTACATAGAAAGTTCATCAGGATCAAAAGGAACCATATATGGAGCCCACTTACTGATTGGGTCCTAGCAGGCCTTTCTGTAGAATTTCATGTAAAAGAGGCTTGAGAGGAGAAGCCCAAGAGATAGCTGCCTCAAAGTTAAAGCCAAACCTACACAAGTTCATCACTTGACAATTCTGCTTTTTAAACAAGCAAACAAATCCATCTAAGTAAATATACAAACCAAAATAATGCAAGAAAAACTTTGAGAAGTATTTAATTAAGGTTTATAAACTTACTATAAACTTGGCCAGATTGCATTGTTGGGCACGCCTCCCAGTTAGGGAAGTTTATTTAGTCTACCTCTTCCCTCTTAGCTACCCATCTCAGTTTCAGATCAGTCCACTAATGACAGCAATAGAGCATCACATTGTGCAGCAGCAGGAGAGAGAAACCCAACACCGGAACTTGCTCTGCATGGTCTCACTGATAAGACCCTCTCTCTTCTCCCTGTGTCAGGATGTAGCAAGGTGAAGAGATCTTTCAACGTTTACATTATGTGACTCTGTCAGGCATGCTCAATGCATGTTTCCAGTATTCAAAGGGATGGGACACTGATTGGTTAGTTCAGTGTCCGCCAGGAGTGGGTGTAGAAAGCATAAAAAAAGAAGCGGACAAATATTTTTAAAAAATAAATAAATCGTAAAAATCACTTTTTTTCAGCCTGAAGAATGAGGAGAGTGATGCATTTTCCTTTAAGTATTTGTGCTGTTACAGAGATTGGCTCATTGTTTTATGTATGTATTTGTTTTGTATATTTTTGTAGAAGAATCTTTGAATTGCAAACCAAACATACTCCATTTAAAGACATTTCCACTTACTTTTGAGGGGGAAAAAAAGTGCATCTTATAGAGCGAAAAATACGGATCTTTACTGCATAGCTGGTAGACTTGTGCAAAATATTGTTTGAAGTGAACAAGTGAATTACCGCAGTGTGAAGTGAACAAGTATAACCGCAGGTTGACTTTAATCCCTATTACATTGATATTTAATATATTTATCACTAGTGCTCCCAGCATGTTCATCATTCGTGGTTTGCAGGTGTTCACTCACCACCAGGTCCAGCCTGCTTTTCGTCCGTCTCTGCAGTAATTAGCCCTCCTAGGGAACATTTTACCATGCAGGGCAAGTGACAGCCAACACCCTGGCTTCATTGCCAGCACATCAGCACACAGTCACTCCATTCCTGTACTCCTCTATCAATCAAAAAGACTCCTGCTATAGAAGTATTCATGGCAGCTATAATGCATGCACTGTAGTTGTCATCATGGAGATCTGCTGGAGGGTTCTCCTGCACTTTCCTGTCAGTCACGTGGCAGTACAGTTCTATGCCAAATATTTGATACACAAGTGGGTGAGGGACCTATAAATCGGTGGTTTTAGTTTTTATTACCAATGTCAAAGAATGTGAAGCATCATTGTAGACATGATCTTGCCAACAAGCAAACTTGGGTGCTTCTTTATATATAGTTCAATTAACTGGACTATAAAAACAAACTGCATTAAAGTTGTTATTTTTCCAGTAATTATGCCTCAGGAGAAAAATGTACAATTTGAGAAAAACATTGCCTTTCAAGCTGAAGCGAGATTTTGGAATCTTGTGCTAAAAGCTGTGTTCACCATAGACATCTAAAATGTAAAACTACAAACACGTTTTTAAGTTTGGTTTCAAGAGATTGCGTTGTTTAAGAGAAAAGATACATTAAAAGTCTTGTTACAGTAACAAGAATCATGTTCCAGACTTTAACTGCTAGAATGCTAAACCAAGCTCTCTGGCACAAAATGACCCATATTGTTTTTATAGAATAAAAGTTCTTCTACCTCGGAATAAATTAGGGTTGGGAAGTAGATGGATCAAAAACTCAATTAATAAATAATTTTTAAAAAATCTAAACAAATGGCTAAAAAATGTGTTTTAAAGGTTGAAATCAACAGACTTAATTATTTTGTCAACCCAGATAACTGTGTAACTTTGTAATTAATCAACAACAGAAAGCAATAAACAGTATACCTGTTTATACACTGATTAGCCACAACATTAAAACCACCTGTCTAATAGCGTGTAGGTCCCCCTTTTGCTGCCAAAAAAGCTCTGGTGCGTCGAGGTATGGAAAACCACAACACCCCTAAACGTGTCCTGTGGTATCTGGTACTAAGACACTAGCAGCAGATCCTTTTAGTCCCTCAAGTTACGAAGTGGGGCCTCCATGGATCGGATCTGGTGTTCCAGCTCATCCCACAGATGATCAATAGTAATGTTGTGGCTGATAAGTGTATATTAACAGGATTTACATTTCAAGTCCTATACCACTAGTCAGGCTTTAAAAGTTACTAATTACAAACCTAGAGGGTTCATGTCACACTCAACACAGGTTTCTGCTTGCCAGGGCTGAATATTCACTAGCCAAATGCCCTTTATATATATATATATATATATAGAGAGAGAGAGAGAGAGAGAGAGAGAGAGAGAGAAACATGTGCATATGGAATATACACTAACTTTATGTTTCTGCCTTGTGTTTTTTTTTTTCATTTCACGAACACAGCGTCTTAAAGATCAACAGAGCAGGGGGGCGGAGCCTAACTGTCAATGGAGTAGGACGTGTGTTCCCTCAGCTCTCTCACCCCGGGCACGAAATCCGCATCCATCAGCCTCCACAAAAGTGCTAAACAGGTGCCAATCTACCCACAACCAAAGATAACACTTACCCTCATGGGGGGAGCAAAAAAGAAAAAGGATTCGACACCATCCGTGGCCACGATGTTCCGGGCAAAGGAAGACAGGCAGCCATCTTGGGCCCAGAGCCAGGGAAACTCCGGCTCAGACTCTGAAGAGAGCGAACACGAGAGCACCCACTCGACACCCCTCACCAAAGAGGACCTGCGGCTAATGCTGAAAGAAACGTCGGCAGACATCAAAGCCTACACCACAGCAGCTCTTGAAAAACAAATTGCAGGCCTCAAAGGCGACATAGAGGCACTGGCCTCACGCACCGGCGACACAGAAAGAGCGCTTAAAGAAACACAAACCCAGGTGCTAGATCACAGCAAAGACATAGGGATGCTGAAAGACAGAATCCTATTTCTAGAAGACGGAATGGAGGATCTAAATAACAGATCTCGCAGGCAAAATATACGCATCAGAGGCCTGGCGGAATCTGTCCTGCCGGAGGCCATACTCCCCACCATCACAGCAATATTCCAGTCCTTACTACCGGACACCCCAGGGCCAGACATCTACATCGAAAGAGCCCACAGGGCATTGAGGCCCCCATTCCCTAACTCAAACACACCTAGGGACATCATCGTCAAATTGCTAAATTTCCCGGTGAAGGAACAGCTTATGAAAGCAGCGAGAGATCACCCACCAACTTACCAGGGACAACAGCTCCAATTTTACCAGGACTTGGCCCCTTCAACACTAAGAAAACGCCGGGATCTTAAGCCCCTCACTACGGCCCTACTGGAAGCCGGCTGGCGATACACGTGGGGGCACCCCTTCCGAATCACGGTAAAAAAAGGGGATCAAACTTACTCCCTTCACCAAGTCTCCGACATGCGGGACTTCGCGACACATCTGGGATTACAACTACGATACCCGACGACAGACACCCGAATTACCGCAAACGAAAGCCGAAACCGACGAACTGATTCCCGCGTAAACATGGCGCGCACACAGTCAAAGAAGAACGCATCATCGGCCTCGCAAGATCATCCACAAAAGGACACCTGAACAACAGCGCTTGGTGCGCATAGGACTCCTTCATTTTATTCTACCTGAGCCCAGGCGCCCACGCCAAGGACCGGGCACAAGGACTCCATTAATAACTCCAAGATCGGTAGTATCACTGTTATAGCATGCTGTTATACCCCAATACGGGGTTAAGGTTTAATGTTCACATATAGTTATGTTTATGCTCAGGCCCACTTCTGACACAACCGTGCCAGTAAGATTGCCACCACAGGGTATACTTAAGGCGGGGGGGTAACGGGGAGAAGATGGTACCACCCCGACTAAATGAGGGGTAACATGCCGGTACAATATTGCTATACACCAACCCTGGGATACTGGTCAACAAGGTTTATACTAAGAACCCCAACTGACACCAATGAATCAATACGGTTGCCACCACAGGGTATACTCAAGGCAATGGATGCCGGAGGGAGGCGGGCATCACCCAGACAACACACTAGATGGCTTACCAGTTAATATACAGCTATACCCCAATACCGGGCTAATATTTATCAATGCTCAGGTTAATAATTGCGACTGACGCAATCAAACCCATACAATTGCCACTACCAGGTACACTTAAGGCAAGGGGTGCCGAAAAAGGGTGGACACCACCCCGGCAAAACGCAGGACAACACACCAGAGAAATACTGTCATACCCCAATGTGAGACCACTATACACAAAGGTCTATATTACTGCTCAAAATGATCACACTCAAACCAATACGTAAGACACTACAGGGAGCTCTATAGCAAGGGGGCGCCGGGGGGAGAAGGGCACCACCCCGGAGAAACGCAGGGCAGCATACAAACCCCACGAACCAACAGGGGGTTAACCCCCGACACCTGACACGAAGCACCCACTTGCTAGATTTCTAAGGGGTAACATGCATTTCTAAAGTGCAGCTGCACGACAAACACCCAAACTGTAACAGGTTGATGACCCCCACAAAAAAAAAAAAGGGGAACCCGGGAACCGGGCAGTAGGGACCGTCCACCCCGCCACAGCCTACACAAGACCTAAACACCCACCCTGAACACATGATGCTAGGATGCTAAGAACCTACTATATATGTGATGTTTAAAAGTTTCGATGACATGTTGTTTATGTTTATGTTTACTCTCGTTAAAGTTATGTTACCAATGCTACACCATTACTTCATGAAAACCTGACACCCTGAAGACAGCACACCAGCATGCAAACTGGGACTTACAATGAAAAATAGTCACAGACAGGTTAGTCAGCAAAGCCTACAAGCCATAACTACGAACACACCAAATCGCACCCGACTGCACACACACCCGACAGCCATAGCACGACCACCCACACGAGAGTTCCACCACCATGAGGATAGCAACAAACGTTTATAACCACCACAAACGTAAACCCCAGAACTTATACGCCGACTCAACAAAGACCCCACCCCAGAAAGGACAAAAACACACACACAAAAAGCATAACTCCAGAACCCTACCATACAAACAACCCGGAAGACTACCCGGCACCAACACAGCACATAATCATACAACCCGCCACAAACACACCGTACCCGTGGAGATGACACCTCGTGCCCGGGGAGGAGAGGAAGGAGACACACGGTCACACTACCTTCCTCCCCACAAACTCTAACAACCAAACACAACTATCTACACTTGACACACACCAAAACATACAGGCAACAACAAATCCACATACACAAAACTCAAACACCAACAACACCGACCCACACCGCCCACTCGACGCCTGGCAACTGACTGGTAAGACCAGGCCCCACCCAACACCTTCCCCCACCCACCCCATTGGTTCATCCTTCCTAACCCCACACAAACACTCCCCCAAAACAGCGCTTCTCACCCACACCCCACCCTAACCCCCCCCATCCACAACCCACACACCACAACCCAAAACAACCCCCCGCGGACAGATAACCCACACGCTAAGGTCTACTGCAGCACCAACCAGCATGCCAGCCACTCTGACCTGCCTATCAATCAACTGCAAAGGTCTAAACAACCCCTCTAAGAGACACCAACTTATGAGATGGGCAAATAGAACCAAAGCCGACGTACTCCTACTGCAGGAAACGCACTACACTCGAGCCAAACAGTTCCCCCTCCTGAGCCGACACTACAAAGTTAACCACTTTGCCAGCTCTCCGCAAGAGAAACATAACGGGGTAGCCATAGTGCTAAGAAAATCCTGCCCCCTCTCTATACAGAAGACTGTAGCGGACCCTCAAGGCCGATACCTCACAGTTGCAGGGAAGATAGGCACACAATCCTATGCGTTCACCACCCTATACGCGCCAAACGCCCCAACCAACGCATTCTGGCACACAATACAGGCTCACCTAGCCCTCTTTCCCTCTCACCACTCCATAATCGGTGGCGACTTCAACGCCACCCCATCACCAAAAGTAGACCGACGCCGCTCACAAACATGCAGACAAAATAGACCACCAACAGCGAACGCAGATAAACTACTCTCAGCATTCATTTCACGCACACGCCTCATAGACACATGGAGAGCTCAACACCCCACAGCTCTAGACTACACCTTTTTTTCGCATCCACACTCCCGCATAGACCTCTTTCTCGCATCTCCATCACTAGCACCCATGATCAAAAACACAGCAATAGGCCCCATCACATGGTCTGATCATGCAGACATAACACTAACGCTCAACCTACCCGGAACGGTGAGACCCTGGACGTGGCGCCTAAACCCACTCCTCCTACACAATCCACAAATCAGACAAACTATTGACAAAGCCATAACGGAATACTTCCAAATCAACAAAGGCACAGCAAGCTCCGAAGGTAATCTATGGGCGGCACACAAAGCCGTAATCAGAGGAGCCTTAATTAACCAGGCAACAATACACAAAAAAAAGCAGGTAGCCCATCTCGAACAAACATTACAGACCCTACGAAGCCTGGAGGCCAAACACAAAATAGACCCAACACAAGAACTCAACGAACAAATTAAAAAATGCCAAACAGAGATAAAAGAACACATGGCGAAAGACTCGGCCAAAGCGATACTCTGGACAAAACAATTATACTACGACAAAGCTAACAAAGCCGACACACTACTCGCCCGCAGACTCAAAAAAAGAAACGAACACAAACAAATACATAAAATAACAACTTCAAATGGGGACACCACAGAGGACCCAGACAGAATCGCCAGAGTCTTTCAAGAATACTTCAGAACCCTATATGACCACACCCCTGAAACACGACATCACCCAACGCTGACCAAAACACTAATAGACCAATACCTAGCCCAAATACCACTACCCTCCCTAACAACAGAAGCGGCACAGACCCTAGCCAACCCCATAACACCAGAAGAACTCGCAAGAACGATAAAAGAGCTAAAGCCCAACAAAAGCCCAGGTCCAGATGGGTTCACTGGGCTATATTACAAGACATTCGCACCCAATCTGATACCACACCTGTGCACATTATATAACACCATACTACAGGGAGACCATCTACCGAATGAAATGCTACAGGCGAATATATGCCTCCTACCTAAACCCAACAAAACTAATCTCGACCCTGGACATTACCGACCAATCTCACTCCTAAATGTGGATATTAAGATATTCACCAAAATCCTAGCAGACCGCCTAAGCCCCAACCTAACCACACTCATAAACCCAGATCAAGTGGGCTTCATACCGACACGACAGGCAAGTGACAACACGAGACGAACATACAACCTCATCTGGTCAGCCCACAAGACACACACCCCAGCCCTCTTCCTATCACTAGACGCCGAAAAGGCATTTGATAGGCTCCTATGGCCCTTCCTATTCGCCACACTAGAAAAATTTGGACTCCCACAAAAATTCATAAATGCCCTGCACGTGCTTTATGCCTCACCACAAGCACACCTCCTCCTCCCACTCACACGCCCCCCAACCTTCACAATCCATAACGGTACTCGCCAGGGATGCCCACTTTCCCCAGTACTTTTCGCTCTGTCCCTAGAACCACTCCTACAAATCCTCAGACTTCATAGGGACATAAAAGGAATGACGATACGAGGGGAAGAATACAAAACGGCGGCGTACGCAGACGACCTGCTCCTAACAATTACAGAACCAGTCACATCCCTACCACCACTCTTAGACGCCCTGCATGCCTACGCCAAGGTCTCGGGATATAAACTCAACATTAACAAAACGGAGGTACTACCAATACACATAGACCCCACCACTAAAACAGCTATACACAACATATATCCATTCGACCTTACTCTCAATCACATTAAATACCTGGGTATAATCATCCCGGCAGACCTTTCCCTTTGCTATGACCTGAACTACACACCTACAATTCAAAACATCACCCGCGACATAGATAGATGGCAAGACATGCCGATATCCTGGCTAGGACGGTTGGCGTCTGTCAAGATGAACGCCCTACCGCGACTTTTATACCTATTCCAAACTCTTCCGATCCCAATACGCCCCACAGACTTCAAACAGCTGCAGTCAAAGATCGATAAATTTATATGGGCCAACAGACACGCTAGAATAAAAAGACAGACCCTATATGTACCCAACAAACAAGGAGGTCTGGGCCTCCCGCACCTCACCCATTATTACCAGGCTGCACAGCTGGCACAAGCACAGAACTGGCACGTTCCACCAGGGGCAAAGAGATGGGTCGACCTGGAACACAATATTTTTGGCAGGGATTTCCCCTCAATGTATATATGGCTGCCCAAACCAGCGAGACCCCCCCTCCCCCAAACATCACCCGCAATCCTAAACACTATTAAGGTATGGGATAAAATCGCACACAAACATGGCCTGACAACCCAAATTTCCCCGCTAACCCCCATACTCCGGAACACTCAATTCCCACCGGGCATGACGCCCAAAGACTTTACCCGCTTCGAAGATAATGACCTCACGAGACTACAACACTTTTACAAAGACGGCCGCCCGATTCCATTCGCAGAACTTCCACAAAACACTTCTTTTCGCACCTTCGACATGTTTCGCCACATACAAATAAAAAGCTTTCTAGAAACCCCGACAATAACTCAGGGAGGGACCAGAAAGCAGACACTCTTTGAAAAACAATGCCTACAAACCCCAGCACGTAAAGGCCAAATCTCAGAGATATACTCACACATAATACAACACACCAAAGACGGAGCACTCACGTACGTGTCGGCTTGGGAGAGGGACTTAGGCCCGGCAGAAGACCCATCAGACTGGGCCGACATCTGGGAAGCTATAGCTACCATCTCAATTTGCGTTAACCATAAAGAACAGGCTTACAAGACCCTCATGAGGTGGTACCTCACCCCCTTAAGACTCAAGCAGATGGGCAGGTCAGACAACGACTCATGCTGGAAGGGCTGCGGACAGAAGGGAACATACCTTCACATGTGGTGGGAATGCCCCCACACAGCGCAACTATGGCACCAAATTGCTACTATGGTTTCACAGATCTTGCACACTAACATCCCGCTGGACCCATGGATATGGCTCCTGTCCAAACCCCTGGCAGACACACCACGGGCCCAAAACAAACTCATCGCCAAAATAGCTCTGGCCACCAGAAGAGCAATCGCAGAAAAATGGGGTAGCCCAGATACCCCAACAATGGACACAATTAAGCGGAAAATCAAAGACACTATAAAAATGGACGAAATGTCCGCTTTAATCCATGACACTACAAAACACCACAACAAGATCTGGGACCCCTGGTTCTATGAATTCCCAACCCTGCCATAAGACATAAGAAGGAAACAATCCCCACCCGCTGGCGAAACATACACACCCACCACCACCTTCAAAACACAACCCAACCCACCACTCACAAAACCCACAAAACCCCTCTACGGAGAGCGCTTAATTGATAAAGACCTACACCCGAAACCGCAAAGACATTAACCAAGGGCGCACTCACACCGAGCCCACACATAAGAAAGGAAGAGAAAGTGGACTCACGAGGAGGACCACTACACAACAAACACCCTCCCACTAACCAGGGGAGATCAACACAAAAAGACCCATCCCACAGGACACACAACGACACCTCAAAACACCTCGAAACGAAACTCCAACAAGAACCAACACCCACACACACGATCAACCGTCACCACAAACGACTACACGCACAACCTTCCAAAAGGCTACAAAAACCCACCACAGACGCAACGACAAGCAAACATCAGACTCACACCCCCCAACCCAATCCCTCCAAAACCCACAGACACTACAGAGAAGTGCTACAACCGAATAGCCTAAGCTAATCCCCCACAAACTCACACACACACCAGATACCAGACAAACCCGACCCACAAATCAGTAAGAGGATACGACATCAGAGCAAAGACAAAAGGACAAAATATCAGGATATCCAATCCCCCCCCCTCCTTCTTTTCTTTTTGTACCCCACCCCAACCATTAGACAAGGAAAAGACGATACGAAACACATCTGTAACACTGGGCCAATGAACAAACGCCCAAAAACTAACTCTATAAACAATTGTATTGTATTTTGAACAACAAGAACGACCACTGCAAATAATGTATGAAACAAACTGTTACAGACATGTAAAACTGTTAAGCTTGATAAATTGTCATGTTAAAACATACCTGCTCTGTGAAACAGGTACTAATTATGCATCCCCAAGTTTTCTTTTCTGTACCCCAACCCCAAACAACAAAATCTTTCAAAATAAAGAATTTATAAAAAAAAAGATCAACAGAGCAAATAATACCATGCGTTAAGAATCATCAATGTAACAATACTACAAGTGTTCTAGATTACATGTTGTTTTGTCGTCAAATACTGCAATCTCTATTTCTATGAATGTATTTATTTACTTTCATAATTCACAAGCATCTCACACATCACACTGGGAAAGTGTCTCTATTCTCTGGGGATTTATTTACATAATGGAATTTTTTCCGCTCGCCAAAATGATTCTAATTACAGAAAAGAGGTATAATTCGTTAATCATATATTGCTCTAACAGTGACACCGCGACCTGTGACGCTGAATCATTGCCATATTAAACCTTTTATTTTGGGGGACGTATGGACAACGCAGGAGCTGTCTTGCTCACCCTCTTGGTTCTTAAGGGGTTAAATGTCTCATAAGTAGGTCATTTTGGATATTTGCATTTAATTCAGAGAAACTGCTATATTTACATTGAGGGTTAATCCAGCCTCTAGTGGCTGTCTCCCTGGCAACCACTAGAGGCGTTTCCGCAATCCTCAATGCGAAAATCGCATTGAGGACGAGCTGGACGTCTATAGGAAAGCATTGAGTAATGCTTTCCTATGGGCGGTTCCGGCCGCGCATGCGCATTCGGAGCTGACATCGGCAGGGGGAGGAGAGGTCACCAGCGCCGAGGGAGCCCGGCGCTGGATTAAGGTAAGCGGCTGAAGGGGTTTTTGGGCTAGTTTTTGAGACTTTGTTTCTAGTAGTTTACTGGAAGAATTGTATTGTATCCAGCAATGTTTCTGTAATAGCAAAGCTACTCCTTCCATGGAATGTAGAGTTTGTCAAGTTGAATAGTGGTTATAGTAAGTGCTGGGATAATTCAGGGCTCAGCTTTGTGATTGTTACAATGTGTTGAATGTAGCTTCACATTTATTAAGCTCCCTAAAGAAATTGTCAAATGTTCTGCTGCTTCTTTGTGTTAACAATTACATATCCGATGTTAATGCTTCAAAGTATAATGCATTGTATGTAACTACTGGATTAAAGGATCGGAGCTGACTTGTGAGTGAACGGTAATAATGTAAATGAATCGGGTATGGAATATGAAATTGTAGATTATGCTAACACAATGTACCTATAATCTTAATTTTATTAAGGACAGGAGGCGAGTATTTTAAATTAAACTCTCTTTACTAAATTCCAACAGCACAGATTTAACAAAAAAGTTTAGTGAAAAAAAACACATTGCAAGAGGGTATAAAAGGCCCCTTCTCCTGTAGCTCTTCCTCTTTCTTTGATGCGATATAACAAGAAACACATCCTTTAACCCCTTAATGCCGTTACGGCGTTCTATGCCGTCCCCATTAAAGCCATGCGGCGGCATAGAACGCCATAAAGGCTTTCTACCCCAGGAGCTCCGCAGTACTTACCTCCGCCACCATCCACTTCGGGAGGACTGCCTGACAGACCAGACAGCCCTCCCCGGCAAATCAGGCACCCGGGGGCCATGTTATCGCTCTCAAAGGGCTGTCAGACGGCGGGTAGTGTAAAAAAAAATATTAAACATGTTAAAATAAATAAAATATATTTATAATATATACGTATAATTACAATATTAAATAAAATAATAAAATAAATAAAATGTTTTTTTTTAAATTTAAATAAATTATATATACATTTGTAATTTCATTCTAACTGTACATTGTTATTAATATATATACATATATATATATATATATATATATATCCAATACAAATAACTGCAAATATATATATATAGATAAATATATATAATTACATGAATGATTACACAAGTATACACGTAGAATTTAAATACATATATTTAAGTAATACTTTAACATAATTATGTGATTGTATTAAATAAAATTTGATTGACGTGCCTGACAACCCAGGCAGAAAGTGCAGAGAATTACATTTACAAGCACTATATTTAACCCTGTTACTTACCAAGACACCATAAAACCTGTACATGGGGGGTACTGTTGTACTCGGGAAACTTTGCTGAAATCAAATATTAGTGTTTCAAAATGGTAAATTGTATTCCAATGATGATATTCTCAGTAAAAGTGATTTTTTTTTGCATTTTTCACACACGAACGGCACCTTTACTGACGATATTATTGTTGAAATATGTTTTACTGGTTTGAAACACTAATGTTTGTGTTCAGTGAAGTCTCCCAAGTATAACAGTACCCCCCCATGAACAGTTTTTATGGTGTTTTGGAAAGTTAGAGAGTCATATAAGGCTTGCATTTCATTTTTTTTACATTGAAATTTGCCAGATTGGTTATGTTGCCTTTGAGACCGTATGGTAGCCCAGGAATGAGAATTACCCCCGTGATGACATACCATTTGCAAAAGTAGACAATCCAAGGTATTGCAAGTGGGGTATGTCCAGTTTTTTTTAGTAGCCACTTAGTCACAAACACTGGCCAAATATTTATTTTTTGCTTTTTTCACACAAAAACAAATATAACGCTAACTTTGGCCAGTGTTTGTGACTAGTGGCTACTAAAAACCCCACTTGCAATACCTTGGGTTGTCTGCTATTGCAAATGGTATGCCATCATGGGGGTAATTCTCATTCCTGGGCTACCACGCGCTCTCAAAGGTAACATTACTGATCTGGCAAATTTCAATGTAAAAAAACAGAAAAATGGAATGTGCTATATTTGACCCTGTAACTTTCCAAAACACCGTGAATGTAGATGGACTGTGTACTGTGTGTGAATGTACTGCGGTACGTGTGAGACATTGCTGAATAAAAATATGTGCATTTTTATTGCAGTAAAAGCTAACAGTATTATGACACGTACAGCTAAAATGTCAGGCGGAACTACACATTTAAAAAAAAAAATCTTATTTTCTAACAGTTTTTTAATTTTATTCATAATAAATTATGTTCCATATATGAATAGTTAATGATAAATTAAAGCCCTGTTTCTCCTGAACAAACTGATATATAATAAGTGTGGGTGCACTTAATATGAAAGAGGTGAATTACGGTTGAACAGACATATAGCGCAAATTCCAGATTGTGTTTACATTTTGTTTTGATCAGAACGTGCACTATTGACTCCGTCCTGAAGGGGTTAAATACAATAAACAACGAGAACAATGAAGATTTAGACTGTAAACGATCCGAATCCCGAATGGATGGTTTTCGCAAAGTATGGAGACGATCCCATGTAGTAATCCACGAAGGTAAATCAAACTGAAAAGAAACAAAATATGTGAAAGGGACTTGGAAATTAACTGTTTGTCATATATACATTAACCGATTAAGGACTGAGCCAAATGTACACGTTGTGAACAAAACAAAACGTAAACAAAACCTGGCATTTACGCTATATGTCTGTCCAACCGTAATTCACCTCTTTCATATTAAATGCACCCCCCTTATTATATATCATTTTATTCAGGGGAAACAGGGCTTTCATTTAATATCAACTATTTAGCTATGAAACATAATTTAATATGAAAAAAATGGGAGAAAATAAGAAATGTTGTTGTTTTTTTAGTTCTACATGACATTTTCACTGTCAATGTCATAATACTGTTTGCTTTTACTGCAATAAAATACACATATTTGTATTCAGCAAAGTCTCACGTGTAAAACAGTACCCCCTATGTACAGGTTTTATGGTGTTTTGGGAAGTTACAGGGTCAAATATAGCACGTTACATTTGAAATTGAAATTCGCCAGATTGGTTACATTGCCTTTGGGACTGTATAGTAGCCCAGGAATAAAATTTACAGCCATAATGGCATACCATTTGCAATAGTAGACAACTCAAGGTATTGCAAATGGGGTATGTCTAGTCTTTTTTAGTAGCCATTTGGTCACAAACACTGGCCAAAGTTAGCGTTAGTATTTGTTTGTGTGTGAAAAATGCAAAAAACGCCAATTTTGGCCAGTGTTTGTGACTAAGTGGCTACTAAAAAAGACTGGACATACCCCGTTTACAATACCTTGGGTTGTCTACTATTGCAAATGGTATGCCATCATAGGGGTCATTTTCATGCGTGGGCTACCATAGGGTCTCAAAGGCAACGTAACCAATCTGGCGAATTTTAATGTGAAAAAAATGAAACACAAGTCTTATATTTGACGCTGTAACTTTTGAAAACACCATAAAACCTGTACATGAGGGGTACTGTTGTACTTGGGAGACTTCGCTGAACACAAATATTTGTGTTTAAAAACAGTAAAAAGTATCGCAGCAATAATATCGTCCGTGTAAGTGCTGTTTGTGCGTGAAAAATGCAAAAAACTTCACTTTTACTGGCAATATCATCATTGTAATACATTTTACTGTTTTGAAACACTAATATTTGTGTTCAGCGAAGTCTCCCGAGTAGAACAGTACCCCCCATGTACAGGTTTTATGGTGTCTTGGAAAGTTATAGGGTTAAATATAGTGCTAGCAAATTAAATTCCCTTTACTTTCGGCATGGGTTGTCAGGCAGGTCCCGCTAATTGTAATTAATTAAGATATCTAATTATGTAAAATTATTACATAAATATATGTGTAGAATTAATATATATATATATATATATATATATATATATATACGTATGTGTATATATATGTATATATATATATATATATATATATAATTTTTGAAAAATATTTTTATTTATATATAGGTATATATATAGTGATATATACGTATATATTTATGTATATAGATATATATATTATTTCGTTCTACGTGTATTTTGATATAAATATATATATATATTATCACAATACAGTTAGAACAAAATAACACACATCTATATATTTTTTTATTTTTTATTTTTTATTATTTTTTAATTTAATTTTTTACGTATTTACATATTTTTTTTTGTTATATATAAATATATATATAACAATAATTATATATATATATTTAATCAGTATCAGTCTACATGTAATTTGATATTAATATATATAATTATATATATATTAATAGTAAAATACACATAGACAGTGTATGCTCTAAGTATATATATATATTTTTTTACACTTATTTAATTTATTTTATTTGATTTCCAGCCAGCAGGGGGACTACCTGTAATTACAGTTAGTCCCCCTGCTGGCAATGCAGCAGGCAGCTAACCTGGCCATGTGATTGTGAGGTCCTCGCAAGGACCTCACTCTCACATGGCCGGGGGGCCCCCAGGAGGACGGATGTGCCGCGGGGGGCTCCCTGGGAGTCCCCCCAACCGCGATCGCCGGCGACCGGGTAAGTTAAAAAAAAACGGAGGGTGTACTATTACGCCCGGCGGCGTTTAGAGCCGCTTAGAATAGGGCGTAATAGTACACCCTCTGGTCTTAAAGGGTTTATATATATATATATATATATATATATATATATATATATATATATACACACATTTTATAATATGACAGGAAGCAATTTTGCAATTTTAAAGCTGTGGAAGAAAAGCAAAAGAAGCATGAGAAACGTGATAGAAAGAAAAAACATGGAATGTACTTTTCTAGTCCAGTCCACGGATCGCAATATGTCGGTAGGCAAAGCACCCACAGGAAAAACCTCCGACGTGGCTGCGCCCTGGACCGAGCGTGCGCCAAAACAAGAGACTACACCTGCTTCAAATTACATGAGAAGTGGCCCCAACGGGGATGTCTGTAGAGGAGCAGTACGCTCTATATATCCTAGTAACGTGTCCACCACGCAGAGGCGGGGAACAGTTGAAAAACGCGATATGAGACAGAAGAAAAGGTCCGTCTTAGTCCGATGCGAGATAGAAAACGGCATTCCATCCAGAGTGAAGGAAAAAACGTCCCCGTTGGACGCTTGAACGTCCGCAACACATCGAAAAGAAAAAACACAAAAGTGTAAGTTTCACCAAGAGTTGGAGCAAAGAAAATTCCGTATTGTCTGGTCATTCTCAAAGAAAATGTAAAACTAGATCCATGTCCCACATACTCGAGTGTTTGGGAGTAGGCAGTCTAGACAGTCAAATCCCCCTCAGAAGGCAACAGACCGGAGGCTTCTGGCCTAAAGGAGTGCCCTGTAGGGGAACATGAGCAGCCAAGATAGCTCAACGCATAACATAGATAGGGCAATATGATTTGCCCAATGAAAAAAGATGGAATAAGAAATTTAGTACGGCAGCAATAGGTCCCCTAGTAGTTCCTTAGTTGATAGCAATAAGCAATCGACCGACCAGGATCTCCCGAAACCATCCAGGCCACTAGGTCCAAGTTTCTTTGGAGGACCAGTGGATGCAATTCCCCTTGAGTGTTCGTCAATAGATGCGGTAAGGATGGTAGTAGGAGGGGTTGATCCTGAGATAGTTCCAGTAGATCTGGACACCATGCTTGACTCTGCCATCAAGGAGTGATGAGTAACAGAGTGATCTTGTGGATCCATATGTGATGAAGGACTCTCGCCAACATTGAGAAATGAGGAAGAATGTAAGCTTCTTGGAACGTCCAATTCTGAAGTAAAGCGTCCATTGCCTCGCACTGCAGTCCGGGATGCAAATAGGTCCAACTGGAGCGGTCCCCGTAGAGTCCTCAGAGTGCGGGATATCGAAATGTTCAGTCTCCCGTCGCTGACGTCCCTCCAGTCTGCCGTTAGGTTGCACTTTGGTAAGTACTTTGCCTGTAGAGTGATGTTGCGTGTAGGCAGAATCGGTATATGCCTCCGTGAGGTCCCGGGATCATGCTCCGCCCAAGCGGTATGTGTATTGAACCGCGGATATGTTGTCCATGCAGAGGGGTATGCAGCAATTCGATACATCTTTGGTCAGTCTGCGAATTGCGAACAATCCTGCGATCAGTTCCAGACAGTTTATGTGGAGACTTGACTCCTCTTGAGCCCACAGTCCACCTGTGGAAGCGTGTGCGCAGAAGGCACCCCATCCCCATAGACTCTTGTCTGATTCCATGATGAAATCTGGCATGTGTCCGAAAATCACTCCATCATTCCACTCCTGAATGTGAAGTAACCACCAATACTGTCCTTACTTCTGGTGTTACTGGAATCCAGTGGTCATAAGAGTGGCCCGTCCATAAATAATGGGCTTTCAGCCGTTGCATAGCTCTTTGGTGCAGTGGACCTTGAAAAATTGCCTGGATGGATGAGGATATGAGTCCCAACAATGGAGCCAGGATTCCCTTCAGACCTCCTGGTTACGGGGCTGGCGCCCTTCTTGAGTCAGGGTCTGTCATGGTTCAGTCATCGTGCCACAAGGTGCCCGTAATGGCAGAATGGGATACTTGTGAGCAATATGTATGCACCACGTAATGTTGCAGGGTGTCCGGCTCCTAGCACAACTGTGTCTCACCCAGTATTGGAGTGCAAAATATAGTATGCATAGAGTGGTCGGAGTGCCAACTGAGAGGGGGTCACCCTCCAATGACCGGTGCCAGCGGTTGTGATTTCTGGCCATCTAAAATGTCTGATGTGAATCTCACGGACCCGCGAGACTCAAGATGGCTGCCGTTCACGCACATTTTGAATGCACCGTCCGCGGTCGTGGCCCATAGTCGCGGCCCGCCGGTACATTGATAATGCCCCAAGCTCCACCTGCAGTACCCTTCCAGCTGGTCCCAGAAACCACTAGAAATGCGGCGGAATCGAGGCAAAAAACGACAGTGTGGGAATATTGAAATGGCAGGAGAGCCTGAAAGAACAGTACCTTGACTGGAGCAGCAGAGAAAGAGACACAGGGAGAGGGGCCGTTTATACCCTGCTGCAGTGTTTTTTTCACTAAACTTTATTGTTTAATCTGTGCTGCTGGAGTTTAGTAAAGAGAGTTTAATGCAAAATACGAAGCCTCCTGTCATGTTATAAAATTACAGAGCTGTGATCTACATGTAAAATACACTGCACATCTACCTAACTCTCTAAGAACTACGGGAACAAAGGAGAAGGATGAAATAACTAAACCTTTAAAGCCATCCAACCAATTTACAGAACAGGATATAATAACTTCTAAAGTAAACACACTGTGCAGTAGATTTCTGCATTTGGTTTCAAACGAACTAGGATTAGCCTGAATTTTGGGTGATCAGCGAGTCATCTGAATTCTGTAACTACGAAGTGCCGTGTTGATATATCACAAACATACAAAACGAACAATGGACGAACACATTTCTTTCGCGATTCGGAGTTGTCTGTTATGCCAAAAAAGAGATGATTGATGTGAATTAGATGATTAATGGTTAGGCAACATCCAATAAATGTTGGCTTTATTTAAAGATCAACTGAGAAGTGAACAACAGAGGCAGAAAAAGGAAAAAGCAGCAAAAACAATTATATTTATATAATATACATAACACATAGATGTTTTTTATCTTATGAAGCATACCTTCTGTGCGTCCAGGTATGTTTCCCTGGTGTTCCTCATCCAAAATCAGAAAGGCGGGACAGGATCCTAAAATATGGACTGTCCACCATAATTGGGATATTTTGGGATTCTTAGATTAAATACTGAAATCTATATTTCTGTCAAAGATATATTATAACAATGGAAAAGCGAAAGAAATTTGGCAAAGTGATTGACGGCCGTGCAATTTGTTAATTAGCATTTTTCTTCCCAGGAGTAATAAGAAAACATGAGAATAGGTTGCTAATTCAGAGGAAAGAACATTCAAAATGTAAAATGCCCTAAAAAGTAACTATCAGGAGGCAAAGAGCTTTGATTCAAGATTAATAAAATCCGCGGTGTGATCATGCAGAATGATACAAAGTAGAAAAATGGATTGACAGCAAAAAGAAATGGAGAAGTAATAATTAAAACAAGGAAACCATTAAAGCAAGAAGAAGAAAAAAACATATCAAATAAACAATACTAAATAAATACATACAAAATACCAGGGGAGAGAAGAGAGAAGATTTTGGAAGAATTCTGATGAAACCAAGCAACAGTCTCCACTGGGACTGGGGATGGTTTTTAAAATTTTATTTCAGATTGAAAACCATTTGAAATTTAACTTTTTCTTTTTCATGAAAACAAGCCTGTGCAAGGAACTGTTTCTTTTTACTTTATTTATTTACTTTTAGATGAAGAACTGACTGTTACTGGGTCCTTAATTCCCTGCCATTCTTTTATTTTCTTAAAGGGGCACTATAGTCACTAGAACAACTACAGACTAATATAGTTTTTCTGGTGAGTATAGCATGTCTCTGCAGGCATTTTAATGTAAACGCTGCTTTTTCAGGGACACCTCCAGTGGCAGTCACTCAGACGGCTGTTACAGGTGCCTCCTGGGGCAGCGCTGCAGTGTGACTGACGTTCAGTGTCTCCGCACTCTGCATGGAGACGCTCAACTTTCCCCATACAGATGCATCGATGAGGAGATGCTGATTAGCCAAGCCAGGCCCCTGTCCGCCTCCTTGACAATCTCAGCCAATCCAATGCTTTTCCTATGGGAAAGTATTGGATTGGCTGAGATAATCAATTTCTGGTGATGTCAGCCAAGCAGGCAGATTAGGAGAGGCAGACCGTCGCAGCGCTGGAAATAAGGCAAGTTTTCTTATCTCTTCGGGGGCAAGCCACCTAAATGGTGGTTTTAACACTATAGGGTCAGGAATACGTTTGTGTTTCTGGCCCTATTGTGTTCCTTTAAGGGTCTCAACCCCCATGACACTCCTTTCAACCCTGTCCTCTTTTTGTTTTTTTTTGCTTAGGTCTAAATCTCACCGTCCACTTTAACATGGGTTTATTCCCTAGAGTGCAAATTCAACATGATTTTAAAGTGAATTTAACATTTTAGAATATGGTAGCTGAACTGGAAGCATAGTTGATTTAGAGAATTTTTTACTCCTTTGTTTTCCTTGATCCATTTAGAAAGAAAATCAATCTTTTTACATCACAATTAAACCTTTATTCCTGCACCAAGACAGATTCTCACTCATCCTCTTACTGTGAAATCAAGTTTGATGACTTTGTCCAATGAAATCCTTTACATAGAGAAGTACTGTGAACATCGAATGCATGCGCAGCAGTCACTGAGATCTGCTAGGTGCTGCTTTGCATGTTGACCGTACACGTAAAATAGATCAATTATTGAATCTATTTCAGTTGGTGCCTCTAATGGCAGAGTGAATAACAACTACTCACACTATAAACAACAGCTGTATTTTAACAACCTGAGAAAGATCAGGTAAAAAATACAAACAGGGGTACAAACAGGGCTTAACCCTAAATACTACAAAGGATACAAATAAGAGGAAATTAGGGAGAAACTCTCCTGAACAGAAAGTGAATCCCTTCAAAACAAACAGGGGTACAAACAGGGCTTAACCCTAAATACTACAAAGGATACAAATAAGAGGAAATTAGGGAGAAACTCTCCTGAACAGAAAGTGAATCCCTTCAAAACCAGTACCCCAGTGGAGCAATCTATATACATCACATTAAAAATGTACCTCGGACATGGTGCAAAGCACATAGAAAAATAATAAACAAGTTTAATAATGAATTGATTCAAGGTGGCACCACTTGCCTGTGTACATTGGACTGATCAAATAATCATTGTGGACAAAATACAGAAAGAGATATAAACACCAGCCTCTTGTGGCGTTAACTAAATTAATTGATACAGTGGGACTTTAAAAGTAATAATAGCTACTCATAGATTGAAAGTGTAGCAGCAAATAGTAACCAAATGTATCAACAAGTATCAAATAGAGGACTAGCCGGTGTATATATCAGACATATCAAATGAATGGAGTAACAAAAAACATATAAGAACCTTAAGTTCCCTGGTGAAGCGTGATCCTCAGATAAAGATCAGGATCAAGCACCTAGTTATAAGTATATAAATTAAACTAGTCCTATAGGTATCTCAGACTGTGAGAAATCGAAAGGACAGAAAGAGGTAAGTATACTGGAAACAAAAGGATTAGAAAAATAAGTAACAGTAAAAATATGTTGTCACTAATACGAGCAAACTGCAAAGTAAGTAAAGTATCAAGGGCACAAATAGATAAGGGTAGTCCAGCAAAAAGTGTTTTTGCTGGACTACCCTTATCTTTTTGTGCCCTTGAGAAAGGCGAATGTATCGCCGAAACGCGCGTTGGGTTAATTATTCCTTCACTAACTTGCAATCTGTCTTTAGGTAACTTAGTTACCATACATCTGCTGTATTACAGCAGGGATTCCTATTTTTGTTTTGCCAGCGGAATCCTTGATACTTTACTTACTTTGCAGTTTGCTTGTATTAGTGACAACATATTTTTACTGTTACTTATTTTTCTAATCCTTTTGTTTCCAGTATACTTACCTCTTTCTGTCCTTTCGATTTCTCACAGTCTGAGATACATATAGGACTAGTTTAATTTATATACTTATTTGGTTACTATTTGCTGCTACACTTTCAATCTATGAGTAGCTATTATTACTTTTAAAGTCCCACTGTATCAATTAATTTTGTTAACGCCACAAGAGGCTGGTGTTTATATCTCTTTCTGTATTTTGTCCACAATGACTGTTTGATCCGTCTAATGTACATAGGCAATTGGTGCCACCTTTAATCA
Source organism: Pelobates fuscus (assembly GCF_036172605.1). NCBI lineage: Eukaryota > Metazoa > Chordata > Amphibia > Anura > Pelobatidae > Pelobates > Pelobates fuscus. The sequence continues at coordinate 427,386,850 of NC_086318.1, read as the reverse complement.
ATTCATTATTAAACTTGTTTATTATTTTTCTATGTGCTTTGCACCATGTCCGAGGTACATTTTTAATGTGATGTATATAGATTGCTCCACTGGGGTACTGGTTTTGTAGGGATTCACTTTCTGTTCAGGAGAGTTTCTCCCTCATTTCCTCTTATTTGTAACTACTCACACTACTTGGAGTATTGTACGTAGTACTGGAGACCGTATCTCCCGAAGGATATTGATACTTTAGAGAGAGTTCAGAGAAGGGCTACTAAACTGGTTCATGGATTGCAGGATAAAACTTACCAGGAAAGGTTAAAGGATCTTAACATGCATAGCTTGGAGGAAAGACGAGACAGGGGGGGATATGATAGAAACATTTAAATACATAAAGGGAATCAACACAGTAAAGGAGGAGACTATTGTGGCGGACCACCGCCACGAAGTACCATGCCCACTGTTTATTTGTGTGTTTTTGCCATGTATTGTGTGGTCCCTCTCTGTTTCCTCATGTATTTGTATGCATTTTGTGTATTTTGCCTGTTCCCCATTCGGGAGAGCTCATACGAACGAAGCCCGTTCATCTCCCGAATGGGGACCACCCTGAGTTCCCATTTAGAACGCTCATAAGAACATTCTAAAACCGCAAGGAAAATCATTAACAAACGCTCCCCAGGGTGGCCGCCGGTTCGTATAGCTGAACGCCAACCAGGGGATTTGTATCCCGAACGAGCCTGCCTGCAGTGTCTTAGGTCCCCATGTTGGGGATCGCTCTACATGCTTCTAATGGAGCTATAATCACTTCTTGCCCTACCCAGGAGCTGCGAGGCCAGGCTTGTAGCTGCCGGAGGGCGCCCTCCTCAGGGCTGCCTAAGTGGAGGTAGCCCCGGAGAGAGACGCAAGCCCCAGCAGAATCCCTGGGGCTGTGAGTCAGCTTCACAGCTACAGGGGTCCCGCTGGCCGCCTAGAGGTCCGCACCGAGAAGGAGCGCCCATTCAAACTGGGTTTGCGCCATTCTACTGATGGGTCGGCACGAGGGAGCACTGATTGGTTGCTGCGGAGCGCAGGCAACTAATCAGAGAAGGAGCACCCTTACTTTGTGAATGTCACAACTAGTAATGTGGTCCAGCACGCAGAACTTATGTAAACATATACATAAGTAAGAAAAGGAAAATAATAGGATAGAGCGTAAACCGGACCTTAGAATGGCCGGACTAATACGCTAGAGACAGAGAATGGTCAAAGGGAAAGCCGAGGTCAAGGAAGCCAGAAAATACTCAATACCGATAAAACAAGCCAAGTCAGGGAAACCAGAGATCAGAATAACCAGGGAAACGCCAAGGATCAGGATACCAGGAAATCAGAAACACAGAATCAGCACTCTCAGGAAACCAGGAAACTGAAACCACGACATGGCAAAGTACTAGGGTGAATTAGGGGTTTAAATACCCCTCTCTAAGCTATGATTGGTCAGAGGGCGACCTCTGACCCCAGAACGTACGTGTGCGTTGACGTCGTGACGTCACGCACACGTTAGTATAATTCTCGGGGGCGGGGCTATCCATAGACGCGACCACGTGGTCGGCGCCATATTGGATTCGGGCGTGATGCCCGGAAGAACTACACGCGCGGTTCCCGGCTCGCCGACGAGCAGGTAAGCTCGTGTAGTCGGAGCGGTCGTGCCGGTCGGGCACGACCGTGAGGCTCGGCGGGCCGGTGACCGCAACAGTACCCCCCACTCGAAGACCGCGCACCGAGCGGGAAGGACCCGGCTTAAGAGGAAAGCGGTTGTGAAATGACCGGATAAGACGGGGCGCATGGACCCGGTCAGCAGGAACCCAACAACGTTCCTCGGGACCATAACCCTTCCAGTCAACGAGATAGGACAAGACACCTCTGGATAATTTGGAGTCCATGATAGAACGGACTTCGTATTCTTCTTGATCACCCACTACCAAGGGCGGAGGAGGAGTGGATACCCTTGTGTAGCGATTGCAAGTAAGGGGCTTGAGCAGAGACACATGGAAAGTATTCGCTATTCTCATATGAGCCGGTAGTGCCAAAGTATAGGTCACTGGATTAATACGTTGGGTAACTCGAAAGGGACCAATGTACCGAGGGGCAAATTTCATGGACGGGACCTTAAGCTTGATATGTCTTGTGGAGAGCCACACCCTGTCACCTGGAATATAGACAGGATTAGCGCCCCGTTTCTTGTCAGCTTGGACCTTCGCTCGTAATGAGGCTTTTTGCAGAGCTGAATGGACGGAATCCCAAGTATCATGAATCGAATCTAAACGGGTGTTCAAAGCGGGGATTTCTGTGTCTGAGAATGCAGAAGGAAAAACAGTGGGGTGATAACCCTGATTAACAAAGAATGGACTGTGATTAGAAGATTCATGAGTGGCGTTGTTTCTGGCGAACTCAGCCATGGGTAAGAGCTCGTACCAGTTAGATTGATTGGCATTTATAAAGCAACGTAAATAGGCTTCTAAAGACTGATTCGCCCTCTCTGCTGCTCCATTTGTTTGAGGGTGATATGCTGACGAAAAGGAGAGTTCGATGCCCAATTGTTTGCAAAAGGAACGCCAAAACCTAGAAACAAACTGGGTACCTCTGTCAGATACTATGCTTTTGGGTACACCGTGCAACCGAAAGATCTCTCTCAAGAATATTTGAACTAGATCTTGAGCAGATGGTAATTTTTTAAGTGGGACGAAATGTGCCATCTTCGTGAATCTATCAATGACCATAAGGACTGTATTAAACCCGTTTGAACTGGGTAGATCCACAATGAAATCCATGGCCAAGTGGGTCCATGGAGCATTAGGTATGGGCAGTGGTTGTAATAGTCCAGGAGGTGACCTGGGAGGAACTTTAGAAACAGCACATATTTGACATGCCCCAACATAATCTTTGACATCGTTTCTAAGAGCAGGCCACCAAAATCTCCTGGAGATGGCAGAGAGAGTTTTATGGACTCCAGGATGGCCCGCTGTGAGGCTGTCATGGAACAAATCTAGTACCTTCTTTTGAAACTGAGGTGACACATACAGTTTGTCCGGAGGTTTTCCCACAGGTGCCTGAGTTTGATCTGCTATTATGGCACAGAAGAGTGGAGAAGACACTTCGGAAACTGTAGTGGCAATGAGGCATTCAGGAGGTACAATAGGATATATCACCTGTTCCGGAACTTCATCTGTCTCAAACTGCCGAGAAAGTGCATCTGCCTTGGTGTTTTTAGTACCAGGTCTGTATGTAATTACGAAATTGAATCGGGAGAGGAACAATGACCACCTAGCCTGACGAGAGGACAGTCTCTTAGCGTCCCCAATATAAGCCAAATTCTTATGATCAGTAAAGATCAAAAGTGGCTCTTTGGAACCTTCCAAGAGATGCCTCCATTCCTTAAGGGCAAGTACAATGGCCAAAAGTTCCCTATTCCCTATGTCGTAATTCCTCTCTGCAGGTGTGAGTTTGCGAGAGTAAAATCCACAGGGATGTAAAGGCGTATCAGGACTTTCTCTTTGAGACAGAATGGCTCCAACTCCTGTCTCTGATGCATCCACCTCTAGGATAAACGGTTTGGATGGATCAGGATGGGTCAGGACAGGTGCTGAGGAAAATAAAGATTTTAATCGTTCAAATGCCTCTCTTGCTTCTTTGGGCCAAGATATACAATTTGCTCCTTTTTTTGTTAAATTGGTTATAGGGGAAATCACGGAGGAAAATCCCCTTATGAATTTGCGGTAGTAATTCGCAAAACCTATAAAGCGTTGAGTAGCTTTAAGGCCCTTGGGTAATGGCCACTGTAAGACTGCCTCCAGTTTACGAGGATCCATTTGGAAACCAGACGGAGATATAACGTATCCAAGGAATTGTATCTCCGTTTGGTCAAACTGGCATTTCTCCAGTTTACAGTAAAGGCCGTTCTGTAACAGGGTTTTCAGTACAATTCTCACATGTTCGTGATGCGTCTCTAGGTCTGGGGAATAGATGAGAATGTCGTCCAAATACACTAGAACGAACATGTGAAGGTACTCTCTTAGGACATCGTTGATAAAATCCTGGAATACCGCTGGAGCGTTACATAATCCAAACGGCATAACCAGGTATTCGTAATGTCCCATTCTGGTGTTAAATGCGGTCTTCCATTCGTGACCGTCCTTAATTCTGACTAGATTGTAGGCACTTCGGAGATCGAGCTTGGTAAAGACTCGAGCTCCCTTTAATCTGTCGAATAGCTCTGATATAAGGGGAATAGGGTAGGCATTTTTTATGGTAATCCTATTCAAACCCCTATAATCAATACAAGGGCGTAGGTCTCCTTCTTTTTTAGAGACAAAGAAGAATCCAGCCCCGGCTGGTGAGGAGGACCTACGGATATGACCCTTTCTGAGAGCATCCTTAATATATTCCTCCAAACAAAGATTTTCCTGGGGGGACAAGGCATAGACTCCTCCCTTGGGAGGCATAGTCCCTGGTAATAAGTTTATAGTACAGTCATAAGGTCTATGAGGAGGTAACCCTTCTGACTGGACCTTGTTAAATACCTCTTTCAAATCCATATACTGCTGTGGAATTTGTGTGGTCAAGGGAGGTGTAACAGGAACATTAATGGTGCCAATAGGTTGTGGGATTTGCTTAAAGCAAACACCTTTGCATCTCTCACCCCAACTCACAATCTCTCCTTCAATCCAATCCAAATGTGGATTGTGTTTCAGGAGCCAAGGGAAACCGAGTATTATCGGAACTGTAGGTGAAGATATAATTTGAAAGGTCATTTCTTCAGAGTGGAGAATACCCACTGAAACAGTGATTGGCAGAGTTTCATGTGTGATGAAAGGCTGGGTAAGAGGCCTTCCATCAATGGCCTCGACTGCTATAGGTTTCTCTTTATGTCTTAAGGGCAGGAGATGTTTTGCAGAGAATTCTTTGTCTAGGAAATTCTCCGCTGCCCCAGAGTCAATCATAGCCTTACATTGAAGAGCAGTGTTCTCGAAAGATAAGGTTACTTTGATAAGGAAACGGTTCTTAGTCAATTTAGGGGACATATACATCACACCTAAGGTCGGTCCCCGTACGTGCCTTAGGTGTGCAAGTTTTCCGGCCGAACCGGGCATGACGATCTTAGATGTCCCCTCTTGCCACAATACATACATAACCCCTCGTTACGTCTGTGTTGTCTCTCTGCCTCAGTGAGTTTAGCACTACCCAATTGCATGGGTTCAGGTTCTGGAAGAGGCGTTTGGCTACTCACCACTGGGTTAGAGAAACGAGGAGCTATGGACGAATTAGAACGTCTGTTACGTTGTTTGTTTTTCTCTCTCTCTCTGAGCCGGTTATCAATGTCTATCATGTAGGCAATAAACTCGTTAAGATTAACCGGAAGGTCTCTAGCTGCAGTCTCATCTTGTATATTCTCAGCTAAACCTTCAGAGAAAGCAGTCACCAGACCGCTATTGGTCCAATCAACCTCAGACGCTAATGTCCTGAACTCTATTGCATAATCGGCTACCGAACGACTGCCTTGTTTGATTCTCATAAGGGCTTTGGCAGCGTTCTTCTCCCTGCCTTTAGGTTCAAATGTAGCCTTAAAGGCCGTAAGAAAGATACTGTAATCACGGGCTACTGCGTCACCACTTTCCCATAAGGGGTTAGCCCAAGTCAAGGCTTTTCCAGTTAATTGGTTCATCAGATAGCCTATTTTAGATCTATCTGTTGGGAATGAACCTGGGGAGGCCTCAAAGTGGTATTCTATTTGGTTTAAAAAACCTCTGAATTCCTTAGAATCACCTCCATAGCGAGGGGGCGGTGACAAGGTTATGGACGGTGGTTTATGTGGTACGGGAACCACTACAGGTGGCGGAACCACAGGTGGTACAGGAGGGACCTCTAAAGAGGCAGTCCTCTGGAGCAAGATCTGAAATGCCTGGGCAAATTGGTCTAACCTGTGGTCCATATCCTCCACCCTATTTTCACAGGCGATCATATGTTTGCATAGTTCTGCAGGATCCATGGCCATGTCGTAATGTCACAACTAGTAATGTGGTCCAGCACGCAGAACTTATGTAAACATATACATAAGTAAGAAAAGGAAAATAATAGGATAGAGCGTAAACCGGACCTTAGAATGGCCGGACTAATACGCTAGAGACAGAGAATGGTCAAAGGGAAAGCCGAGGTCAAGGAAGCCAGAAAATACTCAATACCGATAAAACAAGCCAAGTCAGGGAAACCAGAGATCAGAATAACCAGGGAAACGCCAAGGATCAGGATACCAGGAAATCAGAAACACAGAATCAGCACTCTCAGGAAACCAGGAAACTGAAACCACGACATGGCAAAGTACTAGGGTGAATTAGGGGTTTAAATACCCCTCTCTAAGCTATGATTGGTCAGAGGGCGACCTCTGACCCCAGAACGTACGTGTGCGTTGACGTCGTGACGTCACGCACACGTTAGTATAATTCTCGGGGGCGGGGCTATCCATAGATGCGACCACGTGGTCGGCGCCATATTGGATTCGGGCGTGATGCCCGGAAGAACTACACGCGCGGTTCCCGGCTCGCCGACGAGCAGGTAAGCTCGTGTAGTCGGAGCGGTCGTGCCGGTCGGGCACGACCGTGAGGCTCGGCGGGCCGGTGACCGCAACAGTGTCCTTTCTCCTGATTGGGTGGCGAAACCCCTCTCCTCCCTCAGCGCTGATTGTCGCGATTGGTTTCGTGCCTTTCAGCTGATTAATTCGGGGATGTACAGAGCCTCGAGCCCAGATTTTGTACGAGGGTTTTTCGGGCTCTGTACATTTGATAGCCCCACTATTTGCAGGGATCCCAGCTGGGACCCAGGGCTATCTAGTAATGTATGTTTTATATGTGTAACCCCTTTTCTTCCCGGGGCGCGGAGCTCCTAAGTTTCCCCCCGTATGTGAAATATTCTAATGTGTGTAACTGTAAGTGCTGTTGGTATCTCCCAGGGTGGGAGAAGGCTATCTGTAACCCAACCCCTCCTGCCTGGGACTAAGCATGCGTGGGATAGGCATAAAGCTATCCTAGCTATGACATTAGTCCAGGCACTAATGAAAGTATTTAGAAAATTGGGCAGACTAGATGGGCCGAACGGTTCTTATCTGCAGTCAAAATCTATGTTTCTAATATGTGTGGAGATTGCAAAATATAAATAGTGCCATTTATTATACACGGTGCAGAGGCATCATTAATGCCTTAAAATAACTTTGCCTTGTGCTGTATAGTTGATTAAGGCATTATGGAATAAGTTAGAACAAATCACATTTCTCCCCCAGCTGAATAAGTCATTCTCAGTGGTTGTGGTCTCTTTACCACAATTATTCATTAACATTCCACTGATTTCCCAAGACTGAAAATCCATTCTATGGCAAAAAATGCTGATGAGCTTTTTTTATTATTATGATTATCCAGCACAGCACATTCAATTAAACATAGTAAAGGCTTGGGATGAATAAATAAAAACAGGCATGGATTCATATAAAGTTAATAAAGCTGCATCATAATTTTGGATTAGCAGGGGGTAAGTGACATAGATCAATTATTGTCTTACTGTTCTGGGACTTACACAACTTATCAAATCTGTCATTCTGTTTTAATCTTTTGCTTGTTTTGCGCTCTATCATTTTGGAACATACGCTTTTTTTTTTTTTATTTTAGCAATTCAATGGCTTTATCAATATTTCGAACACTTTTAACAACAGAAAGTTTTTAATTTCATTTCTTTTTTTTTTAACTACAAAAAAAAAACTTTTAGAAAAGTTTAATAAATACGATAAAAATAATGAGTTTAATTTTCACTAAGCTCAAGCGTTTGACAAATATCTCCCATGGTTTTTGTGTTATTAAAAAAAGCCATAAACTATAACCTTAATAGTAATAACAGACTTTCTGTCCTTTACCATTATAACTATTCTTTTCTGTTCTAAAGTGTTCTTTTGTTTAAATTACAGAGTTCCCCATTTGTGCAAGAAAAAAGAAAAAGAAAACGCCTGTAATCTAGCGCCAAGAAACAATCCTCTTTGCAGCCTGACCTGCCTACTGTGACATCATTGAGGCTGATGTTCTCTGGTCCAATCAGAAGCTTTTAATACAAAACCACTGCAGACCTATTTGTGTGGCAATCTATGCGCTCAGCCAATCCAGTGCCTCTTATAGAAAAGCACGAAGCCAAATTCTGTCTGCGATGGCACTGAACGGGAATTAATGGGCTTAAGGAAGAAGTAATTCTAGTGGCTGTAACATTATTATTATTATTATTATTATTATTATTATTATTATTATTATTATTATTAATTACAAAGCACCAATCAGTTCTTCAGAGCTGTACAGTGGGTGGACTAGCAGACAAGTATTTGCAACCAGACGAGTTGGACACACAGGAAGAGAGGGTGTTGAGGGCCCTGCTCAAAAGAGCTTACATTCCAGAGGGAGAAGGAGAAGCAGCGAAGAAAACAACTAGAGGTAAGGGTAGGATATATTTAATGTACGGGAAAAGTAGGGTACTAGAATAGTTTACAATGAAGGCTTACTTTTTGGATTACACAGTTGCAGTAGAGGAAGCAGGATGAGATACCGAGATGGAGAGGAAAAGCTATTAACTGTTTGTGACAAAACGCCTTTTATCACTGGATTTTTAGGTGACAAGCTGCCCTTTGCCCCTGGCTGTTGAAGGAGCCTGATTGCCAGTCTCCTGCCTCATGACTATGGCCCCTGGGAGATTGGGCCCTTTACAAACATTAGAATAACAAACAAACAAGCAATATAGGCGCTAAAAGTGTAAAATATTAGTGCAAATATTAAAAATAAAAATAAAGAATAAAGGTAGAGCAGCACCTAAAAGTGTACAAGCTCAAAAAACACCATACAAAGAATATAAATAGAAAGGTGCGCTGTACCTTTAAAAATTTAAAGTGCAAAACAGTGCATCAAAGTAGTGCAAATAGGGAGTGTCTGTCCAGTATAATTACACTCAATATAACAAATGTGCAAAATTGCAAGTGAATAGTGATTAAAAAATAAAAATATTAACTTACAATAAATGGCATACGGTTATTCCAAATAGGAGATATGGTACATAAAAAGGAAAAAGAGACATAGCATAATACTGTATAAAACTATGTGAAACAACCATAAGAATGGAATAAAAACGATCTTTATTTCTTCCAAATAAAATGCTCCCTTTCCCACATAGAAGGCCAGTGTCCAATTCAATATGTTGTAGAGATGGACGCACCAAAATTTCGGCACTTTGCAAGGCACTTCCGGGATCGGAGCTCCGTACAGTCACGTGATAGTGTGATGACGTTGTGTGCGAACGTGATGACGCGTTTCGCCCAATCGGCTTCTTCAGATCACGTCCTAATGTAGCTGGTCCTGGCTTTTAAAGTCCATAAAGTGGGCGTGGAGTTAGTTGAATGGTTAGCCAAGGTTATATACAAACGGGGTAGATCCACTAAATGTCTAAATAATGAAGTCCCATAAAATGTCCAAAGTGGATGAAATAAGGCAAAAAATAGATAAAAATAGCAGCCAAACAGATACTGATAATACATAAATGTCCTAATAAAGATTACAGACACATATAAAATAAACATATTACTTATATTAGAACATACTAAGTCTTAAAGAGATACTAAGCTAGAATATTTAAATAAATATATAAATATAAATATAAATACCTACTAGCAGAAGGAGAAAAAAGGAAAAGTAATTAATATCAGCTTAAAAATGTATCTAAAAATATATCTAAAATTCATGAAGTAAAATTATACAAATCAAATTCAATATTAAGACCTTTAGGTTCAAGGGTATCTAGTGTGTGAACCCATTTCATCTCCTCTTTCCCTATCTGTTGAATAAAATTGCCTCCTCGCCATGATTTTTTGACAATTTGAATTCCTAAGAATGTAAGGCCACTAGGATCTTTATTATGATATTTTTTTAAATGAGCAGACACACTATGATGATCTATACCTTTTCGGATATTATTGACATGTTCATAAATTCTCTTGTGTAGAGGGCGAATGGTTCTGCCCACGTATTGTAGTCCGCATGGGCAGATTAAAAGGTATACAATATTTTTAGTAAAACAGGTAATAAAATCTTTAATAGTATATTCTTCTGATGTATATTTTGTCTTAAATTTACTAATCCCTTTTACAGTGTTATTTTTACTACATTTGCACCCTACACATTTTCCACATGAATAAAAACCTTTTTTGTTCACACTTAAAAACGTATCAGGCACTTCCTTTCTTGGATGGTTAAAAGTCAAAATCTGTTTTAAACTTGGTGCACCTCTAAAAGTGATAAAAGGTTTATCTGGAATAATTGTCGCTAATTCTCTATCTTTTTTTAGAAGGTGCCAATGTCTATTAATAATAGATTTAATTTTTTTTAAATCCTGATTAAAATCTAAAACGAAAGGTATTTTATCACATTTTTCTTGTCCTTTGTCATAATTACTTTGTCTAAAAAACAATTGATTTTGATCCAGGTCTTTTATTTCATCATATGCCTTGTTTAGTATATCAGTGGGATATTGTTTTTGAGAAAATTTGTCTATCACTATTTTTGCTTGTTCTTCAAAAACATTCTGTTCGGTGCAGTTCCTTCTTATTCTTTGCAATTGGCCTTTTGGAATATTATTGAGCCAGGGGGTGTAGTGCCCGCTGTTGTATAGCACATAACTATTGGCATCTACTTTTTTTTTTTTTTTAATTGTTTTTAAATTGCCTGCTTCTTCATAGATTTCTAAATCTAAAAAATGAATATTCCGGCTGCTAAAAGAACTGCTAAAATGTAGACCCCACTCATTAAGGTTTATACTTGCTAAAAAGAGCTCTAAATCCAATTGTGTACCCTTCCATATAAAAAATATATCATCGATATATCTGTGGTAGGAGACCAGGTTCGTCCCCCAGTTATGGCTGTTATACATAACCTCCGACTCCCAGCCTGACATAAATAAATTAGCGTAACTAGGGGCAAACCTGGTCCCCATAGCCGTACCTTGTAATTGTAAATAAAATCTAGAATTAAAATTAAAATAATTATTTTCTAAAATCCATCTAATACTATCTATAAGGAATAAAATATGTGTATTGCTAAAATTATTCGATTTTTCTAAGCATTTTTGAATAATTTTACATCCCTTCTCATGAGAGATGGAAGTATAGAGTGCCGTTACATCTGAAGTTACTAAAAAATATCCATTTTCCCATTTAGTGTTTTTTATCATTTTGATTACATCTGTAGTGTCCTTGAGATATGATGGCATTTCCTTGACTACATTTTGTAACCAGATGTCCACATATTTTGAAAGGTTAGCTGAAATGGATCCAATACCGGACACGATCGGCCTACCCAGAGGGTTCTCTAGGTTTTTATGCACCTTGGGCAGGGTATAGAATACAGGCACTCTAGGGAATTCGACTAATAAAAACTTATATTCGTTGTCATTTAAAATACCTTCATCTTTTCCTCTTTTTAACAGGATCTCTAATGAAGATTTTATCTCTGATGTTGGGTCTTTTTCTAATACCCTATATATCTTTTTGTCCTCTAATTGTCTATGACATTATTTTAAATAATTAGTAGTGTCTTGGATCACAATACTGCCCCCCTTATCGGCAGGCTTTATTATTATTTCTTTATTGTCTCTTAGGTTTTGTAAGGCTTTGTATTCATTAAAATTTAAATTTGAATTATGTTTTCGATTACATTTCCTTAATTTATCAAAATCATCAATAACAGATTTTTCAAAGATATCTATGGCACTTGTACGATAATTCCTAGGATAAAAATTTGATTTGTTCTTTAAGTCAGTGTGATTATCACTTTTTATCTGTGTATATATTAATTTCAAAAAATCTCTTTAGAGTTAGCGTTCTAGAATATTTCAGTATATCTATATAGGCTGAAAAAGAGTTTACATTTTTACTGGGGGCAAATTTTAGGCCTTTATTCAAAGTTCTAATTTCATCCTTGTTCGGAACAAAATTAGACAGATTAATTAATGATCCTAGTGGCCTTACATTCTTAGGAATTCAAATTGTCAAAAAAATCATGGCGAGGAGGCAATTTTATTCAACAGATAGGGAAAGAGGAGATGAAATGGGTTCACACACTAGATACCCTTGAACCTAAAGGTCTTAATATTGAATTTGATTTGTATAATTTTACTTCATGAATTTTAGATATATTTTTAGATAAATTTTTAAGCTGATATTAATTACTTTTCCTCTTTTCTCCTTCTGCTAGTAGGTATTTATATTTATATTTATATATTTATTTATATATTCTAGCTTAGTATCTCTTTAACCCCTTAAGGACAGAGCTTCAGAAGCTTGTCTTTCACTTAATGACACAAGCATTTTTTGCATTTTTTTGCTGTTTGCGTTGAACTGCAATTTGCATTTTACTAATTTATTGCACCGACGCATATTATATACCGTTTTTTAAAGGACAGAAAGGGCTTTAATTTGATGTAACATATATTTACATAAATGCTTATTTATTATTAAAAAATACAGAAAAATGCAAAAAAAATGAAAAATCTTGATTTTTTTAAACAGTTTTTGCAATAATAATGTGTGCACAATTAGTGCAGGTTAAGGAAAGTAATTAAAAATAAATTAATTTAGTTGTTCTGATTTACAGAATATATAATGTGTCTGGGATTTTAAGTTTTTTTTGGTAGTTACAGGTCACAAAGCACAAGGAGTAAAATAAACTTTTAATGTGGAGCGATTTTAGAATTTGGTATGTTTGTCTTGTAAGCTTAATAGCCATAAAAGAAAACAAAATTGCCACACAAAAGTATATATTTATATAAAGTAGACACCACAGGCTATTTACCTAAGGTTGTTTTGACACTTTCTACGTAGCCATTTTACCGCCAACCTCTGCTAAATATTGGAGTAAAATTGTGTTTTTTGGGGGTTTTCGCACACAAACTTATAACAAAGAACTTCTCATGTGTATTTTGTAAAGTTGGTGTGTGCTATTCCTGTACAAAGTTTTATTTTGTGTTCAGTTACTTCTGCTGAGTACAACGGTACCCCCATTGTATGTCTTTGGCACTATTTTGTGAAGCTACAGTGCCATATAGGAGACCTGTCCTTGTCAGTATTCACAGTAGAATTTTTTAATAGACGGATTTAATGAGCCTATGCTTCCATTTGGGGTATTATAACAGTTTGACTGTTCAAAAAAAACCACAATGGCCTATTTGTAAAAGTAGACACTCCAGGGTATCTCATAAGGTGAATATTGTGCCTTAACATGCCCCCATTTTTTTACCATTACATGCCAAAGTATGTGGTAAAAAATAATTTTGTGCATTTTTTACATACGGATTGCATTTTTGCTGGGCATTTTGTATATTTCATATGTGCCACTAAGTTCAAACCCCCCAAATTATGCTCAGCTAAGTCTTCTGAGTAAAAGGACACCCCCATTGTATGTCTATGGCACTATTTCGTGAAGCTACAGTGCCATACAGGAGACCTGTCCTTTTCAGTATTCACAGTAGAATTTTGAGAGTCGGATTTAATGAGCCTATGCTTCCATTTGGGGTATTATAACAGTTTGACTGTTCAAAAAAAAACCACAAAGGCCTACCATTTGTAAAAGTAGACACTCCAGGGTATATCATAAGGTGCATATTGTGCCTTAGCATGCCCCCATTTTTTCACCAATATATGCCAAAGTATGTGGTAAATAATAGTTTGGGGCATTTTTTTTACATACGGATTGCATTTTTGCTGGGCATTTTGTATATTTCATATGTGCCACTAAGTTCAAAACCTCCAAATTATGCTCAGCTAAGTCTTCTGAGTAAAAAGACATCCCCAATGAATGTCTTTGGCACTATTTTGTGAAGCTACAGTGCCATATTGGAGACCAAGCCATATCAGTTTTTACAGAACTTTGGATTTTGACGCTGGGCCTATGTGCAATTTCCAAGCATCTTCGCAGGTTTTAAATTCAAACTACCCCACAAAGGCCTACCATTTCTTAAAGTAGACACCCCAGGGTATTTCAAAAGGCATATTTTGTACCTTAGCGTGGGATCATTTTTCCGCTAGCTTGTACCAGGTGTAGTGGTAATAAGCATTTTTTCTGCCTTTTTGACACACAAAGTGAGTTTGCACAGTATATTTTGCAAACCTTATGTGTGCTACGACTGTATAATACTTCATATGTTGCTCAGCTATGTCGGCTGAGTACAAAAATACCCCCGTATGTACCTTTGCCAGGTATATGTGGACATCGGAGGGGCACATTTGGGACACAGCCATTCCATTTTTTTTCAAACTTTACATTTTTACGCTGTGCCCATGTCCCATTTTAGAGTATTTTACCAGGCTATATAATCCAAATACCCCATAGAGCCATACCATTTCTTAAAGAAGACATCCCAGGGTATTTCAAAAGGCATATTTTGAACCTTAGCGTGGGATCATTTTTCCGCTAGCTTGTACCAGGTGTAGTGGTAATAAGCGTTTTTTCTGCCTTTTTGACACACAAAGTGAGTTTGCACAGTATATTTTGCAAACCTTATGTGTACCACCACTCTATAATACTTTATATGTTGCTCAGCTATGTCGGCTGAGTACAAAAATACCCCCGTATTTACCTTTGCCAGGTAAATGTGGACATCGGAGGGGCACATTTGGGACACAGCCATTCCATTTTTTTCAAACTTTACATTTTTACGCTGTGCCCATGTCCCATTTTAGAGTATTATACCAGGCTATATAATCCAAATACCCCATAAAGCCATACCATTTCTTAAAGAAGACATCCCAGGGTATTTCAAAAGGCATATTTTGAACCTTAGCGTGGGATCATTTTTCTGCTAGCTTGTACAAGGTGTAGTGGTAATGAGCGTTATTAAATGTATTTTTTAACTTTTTAAAACTTTTTTTACTTTTTAAAACTATTTTTTAAACTTTTGTTTTGCTTATTAATTTTTTTAAAGTTTCTTAAACTTTCGTAAAACTTTTTTTTACAGATTTAACATTTTTCTAAGCTTTTTTTTTTACCGTTAACCCCTAACTAGCAGTAAGCAGCACTAACAGTAAATTCCCCATTTTCCCATAACTCCCACCCACCCCAGCTAGCAAAATATTTAATTATACAATATTTAAATTAGTTAATTAAATAAATTTAACCCATGAGGGTTAAAAAATAAATAAAAGTTAATCGTCAGGGGTTAAAAAAAAATTAGATCACAGTATAATACTATGATCTGTATTTTGATCACTGTAGGCAGTGATCGACTGGCAGGGAAGGGGTTAATTTTTATTTGGACTGGGTAAAGGGTTTATTTTTTTTAATTTTTTACTTAAACGTTATTAAAACTTTTTTTAACTTAATTTTTTAACTTTTGAAAGCTTATTTTAAAAAAAAATTTAACGTTAACCCCTAGTTAGCCTAACACTAAATCCCCCAATTCCCCACTAACTTCCACCCTCCCCAGCTAGCTAAATTGATAATTTTAAAATATTTAAATTAATTAATAAAAATAAATTTAACCCCTGAGGGTTAAAAAAAAAAAATATTAACCCTCAGGGGTTTAAAAAAAAAAATCAGATCATATTAAAATGTAATCCCTGCCAATTGATCACTGTAGTCAGTGATCAATTGGCAGGGAAGGGGTTAATTTTTTTATTAAAATGGGTAAAGGGGGGTGGGATTTTAAATTTACTTTTTTTTTTTTACACTAGGGGGCAGGATCAGCACTGATCCGTCTCCCTGCACTTCACAGTGAACCCAGAAGTGCAGGGAGGCGGAAGGTAAGTATACACAGCACATGTGCTTGCTCTGACATGCTGTCAGAGCGGGTACATGTGCTGGGGCAGCCCGATCCGGTGCTCCCGGTCTGCCTCTAATACAGAGGCAGACCGGGAGCACCATTAACCCCACGATCGCCGCGATTGCGGCGATCTGGGGTTAATTTTACCGCGTGACGGACGAGGTCCGTCACCCGTCGTTAAGGGGATTCCCTGGATGACGGACCTCGTCCATCACCCGTCCTGAAGGGGTTAAGACTTAGTATGTTCTAATATAAGTAATATGTTTATTTTATATGTGTCTGTAATATTTATTGGGACATTTATGTATTATCAGTATCTGTTTGGCTGCTATTTTTATCTATTTTTTGCCTTATTTCATCCACTTTGGACATTTTATGGGACTTCATTATTTAGACATTTAGTGGATCTACCCCGTTTGTATATAACTTTGGCTAACCATTCAACTAACTCCACGCCCACTTTATGGGCTTTAAAGCCAGGACCAGCTACATTAGGACGTGATCTGAAGAAGCCGGTTGGGCGAAAGGCGTCATCACGTTCGCACACGACGTCATCACACTATCACGTGACTGTACGGAGCTCCGAACCCGGAAGTGCCTTGCATAGTGCCGAAATTTTGGTGCGTCCATCTCTACAACATATTGAATTGGACACTGGCCTTCTATGTGGGAAAGGGAGCATTTTATTTGGAAGAAATAAAGATCGTTTTTATTCAGCTGGCGTCCTGCTGTTTTTACTATCATCTAAGTCCTATGGTGTGGACTACATGCTGGAGAAGTTAGAGCAGACTTTTACTGCTCTTTCCTTGTGAGTTTTATTCCATTCTTATGGTTGTTTTACATAGTTTTATACAGTATTATGCTATGTTTTTTTGCCTTTTTATGTACCATATCTCCTATTTGGAATAACCGAATGCCATTTATTGTAAGTTAATATTTTTATTTTTTAATCACTATTCACTTGCAATTTTGCACATTTGTTATATTGAGTGTGATTATACTGGACAGACACTCCCCATTTGCACTACTTTGATGCACTGTTTTGCACTTTAAATTTTTAAAGGTACAGTGCACCTTTCTATTTATATCCTTTACAAACATTATTTGGGCTAATGGATTTATATTGTGCTGCTGCTGGCTCTTTAAGAACTGCATTGTGGCTTATGGACTTGTATTGGACCATGCTGGCCCTTTAAGAACCGTCTGGGGACATATTGAGACTTTGTGTGACAATGCCCCTTTAAGACGGTGTCCCCAGTGTCCCAGACTTAGTTAAAATATTTTGTTCCTGGCTATTTTCCACTTGGTTCAGTAAATGTGGCTTACTGAACCAAGTACCACACAGGCGGACCACGCAGAAGTGGAAGTGTGCAGGCAATTTACCTCCCAGGCTGGAAGCCTGCTGTAGGTAAATTGCCGACCGCTGGGTGGCCGCCGTTCGTGCAAACCAACACTTGGCGGCGGCCATCTTTGTTAATTTGAACGAGGTCAGCGGTATGTGTAGCCAAATTCATGGAACTGAAATCGGCTACACATTTCACCGAACACCGCTGACCCTTACCTTCTCCTACACTGAATTTTCAGCTGCAGAGACTCAAACGCACGTTCTGCATAAAATTGACCGACCGCACAGCCCAAATCTATGGAACTGTTTTGGGAAGGAAAATGTGCTGGTGGTCGGTCATAAAGGACTTCCACCTAACTTGTTATGTACTGGAGGGATTTGTATGATTTTTGTTTATGTTTATAGTTAAAGTATGCTGATTCAGAATATGCATATTTTAAAGTTACAGTATATGTATAAAAAGTGTATTTTTCCTGCCTGTGATAAATTACATTAACCCATTGTGTTCAGTAATTATATCACAGACAGATGGGAGGGATTGTATGTTGGTGCTGGGTGTGTTTTACGGTGTTCCTGTATATGATTGGTTGTACTGTGTCCCACCCTGTGGGATGTCCCTTGCATGGGGACTTGCATAAAAGCCAGTGTGTTTTCATTAAAAGTTCAGATCATCTTGAAGTTTCGGCTCATGTTTGGGGGATTGGAGAACTACACTCTGGGGATTGCTATAATCACTATACTCCTCAGGGTATAATCACTAAGCTCTGCTAAGAGCTTGGTCCTGTTCCTGCTCTCTGGAATTTGGAGAGGTTGACCTACTGGAAGCTGGACCCTGGTCTTCGCACTAGGAGCATCCATCAATGGAAGGTACCCGGTCGGGGTGCCAGCGGTTCCGTTACACTGTTTAATCAACATGTTTTATCAAAGAACTTTTATTTTTCAAAGATTTTTTGAATAAACGGAGTCTGACGGAGCAGGGAAGGGTGCTCCAGAAGAACGGTGCAGCCATAGAGAAAGGTAGGCGTCAGAGGTGGAATACGAACAGAGGATAGACTCAGGTCTATGGCAGAGCACAGGGGCCTGGACGGGACATACTTGTGTATCGGTGAGATATGTAGGTAGGAGCAGCATTATGCAGAGATTTGAAAGCAAGCACAAGAAGTTTAAATTGAGCCCTATATCTTAAAGGCAACAGAAGTGTAGGGACTAACAGAGAGGGGAGATGTGGGAGGTGCGGGCAGACAGGAAGATGAGCCTCGCCGCCACATTCATTATGGACTGTAATGGGGCAAGTTGGGAACACGTAAGACCGCTGAGAAGCAAATTACAGTAGTCAAGGTGAGAGATTATAGCGGCATGGACTAGCACCTTAGCTGTATCAGATGTTACAAAGGGGCAGATGCGCACTATGTTTTTGAAATGGAAGCAGCAGGATTTGGCGAGCGATGGAACATAATGGGTGAAGGAGAGGTAGGAGTCAAAGAGAATACCTAGGCAGCGAGCCTGTGAGGTAGAACTGATGGTAGCACCATTGACTTGAAATGAGACAGACACAAGAGTACCAATGCTTAAGGGAGAGAAGACAAAAGTTCTGTATTAAACAGGTTATGTTTAAGGAAGTGAGCAGCCATCCAGTTAGAAATTGCAGAGAGACAGTCCTCTGAGTTTTGTATAGTTCTGAAGCAAAAAACTTGTAACTCTGTCTGTGGGAGAGAGAAATTAGGGATAGTTAGGCCTGCAATAAAGATAAGAATTAAAGAGATGTATCTATACACAAATGAGGTGAGGTTTAAGCAAAACAAACATTTGAATAAGTATCAATAAAAGAAGGAGAGGGCAAAAATCACAGAGAAAAGCCATTATCATTATTTATACTGTATAAACAACTAAAAAGCTACAATTTCTGGGGAAATTGTGTGAAGTAATCTACAACTGGAGTGGGCGGAGTAACTGGGTGGAGTGGCTGGAGTAACTGTTGTGTGGTTGGAATGGCTGAAGTAACTGTGGAAAGGTTGGACTGGGCAGAGTAACTTTATGGAGTGGGCAGAGTAACTGTGCGGAGTGTTTGGAGTGAGTAAAGATAGTAAACATTACATTAACCAATTGATTGATCAAATTTAAAAAGTGCACATTGCAAGCGTGATAGAGTGAGAAATGCATTTAAACTTTTCAACATTTATTTATTTATATAGCACATTTAATTGCAACGTTGTTGCCCAAAGTGCTTCACAGTTACATTAAAACATACATTTATAAAAACATTATCAGCATTATACAACTTATAAATCCTTGCCCCCATATCACTCAAATGTGTAAAAGTGATCATAACAGCTTTTCCTTTTCCAGTGGCAGGAAGTCCATCCTTATTTTGACTATGAGAATCAAACGGTCCATATCTCCCAGACTTGTCTCTGTATAATGCAATATAGCACTGCTATAAAAAGTGCATGTGTAACATCTGCATTGAGGCACTGAAGTCTTGTGGAGAGGTCAACAAACCAACCTTGGTTGTCACCGTCTACCGTGACTCTCACACATCCCGATAACACTGGAGATTTAACAACGTTATACTCATATTTGTCAGTGTGGACTCTGAGGGGCACTTCTTCCATTGTCAAGTGTTGGTGCTGATAGACATTTCTTCGTTTTAGCTGTTTTATTGTTGTGCCATAAAAGCTGTTGCCCTTCTTCAGTATTTGATCAAGATCATCCTTCCTCACATCATCAAGCTCACCGTGGTATGCCATAAATGTCAGAGCCATGCATGCACACTGTTTGTCCCTTAACCTTCCATAGCCATGATGACCCTGATGGAATGATGCCTGCACAGATATCTCACTTGGTACACATGGTTCTTGAATGCCATGGTTTTCAGAAGTGCCCATCACACGGTCACTGTGCTCTTAAAGTTGACACGAGTTGAACATGGGAATGGCACCACAGGTTCACTATGTACCTCCTGGGCACATTCACTGTCACAAACCCCCATTTCCACTATGCTGCTGTGGGGCTCCGGATCCCGAAAGCGTGGGTCTGAAAGGTCCAGTTTAGTCCAGCGTATCTTTGCAGCTTTAGATCTCTTTCTTTTAGATGGCATGATGATATTCACACAGCTATCGATTAATAAAACGCTGACTAGTGTAAAAAAGTAAATTTAAACCTATACCCCGAAGTCTGAAGTGGTCTAGGATGCATAAGCACAGTAAATCTCTAATTTCTTTTCATAAATGTAGCCAGTTGGAACACCTCAGATACTCTCTACTGTATAAAACGTATTTCCAAACCTTTCACCAGAAGCCGGCCAAACTGTCACAAATTCAAAATTAGATTCCAAATAGGGCAGAGAAGAGCTTTCAAATCTTTCAAATCCCTCGAACATTCCACCAACTGCCAACAGGAACTAATAGATTCCAAATAGGGCAGGGAAGAGCGGTTAAAAACAAACTGCTCCAAATTGCTCACTTCACTGGCGGTTGCCATCTTCAAACGGTCGTATTTTAAAAACAGCGAAGAGCTTTATATTGTGAGAATCACAAGACCCAGACCTACATTTTGATGCATAGTATGTCTCTGAAATATTAAAAATGAAGGCACAGTTGCAGTTTAGATATTGCCCTTCAAATTTGAGGTGACTAGAGTGGAGTTTCAATTAATGTCAATGGACAGCGTGAGTTGTAAACAAATGGTCATTTTGTAAAAACTATCAGGGCTATGGCTTAGCCGTGGACATGTTTAGTGGCAGCAGGGATAGCTGAACGTTTTGATATAAGATTTGTGTAGGTGGGCTTGAAAATGAGGGAGTGGTGGCTGGTTTAGAAATCATGTCCTGATTTTTCAGCTTTTGTCAGCTCCCACTCTAGTTTTGAACATTCCGCCATTCATTTCTATGGGACCAATTTCTCCACAAAAACTACGATATTTTGTGAACCATTTGGCGAAACGTTCCACAAAGTAATAGCACACCGATCGGGAACAATCCGCACGTTTCGGTATATTTCTGTCTATGTAGTGTAAAAACTGTGGGAGGAGCTAGGGTGGTAAATTTGGGTATAATAATAAGAATAATATATATGTGAGATAACAGTAAGTGGTCTTGCCATGCAAGAACACTTAATTAAGTAAACAAGACAAATATATGAAGCAGCCAAGCAGGGCTGGTAAAACTAAACTTAGCATACAGGACAAGACATAAAGGTGAGAAAATATGCGATATAATTACATTCCCCAGGCTGTGAAAAAGAGGTTGGTGCCACGAGTATGCCTTGAATTTCTTTCCAATTGCCATGATAAATTCTCCGTGAGATATCGATATTCTTACTTTCTCAATTAGAGTACCACTAGTTGCCACAATAAAATGAGGGACATATGAGAAATACATACTTCAAAACTACATTTTGTTTATCAAAGTGTGAAGGTTGGGGAACATCTACAATTAAATAATCGGACATCTGATCCTTGGGTCGGCACAACAGGCCTGAGGTTTGGGCAGACAAAGTGTTATTGATTACTATGTTAGGAATACATTATTCCTATTATTAGTTTTATTTCTCATTTCAAACCATCAGGAGATGACAAGGTGGGAGAGCAAAGAAAGCTTTATTGGAAGATTATAAAGCAAAACAGCCAGTCATTTTATTTGACTACATTAATACTCATCTTCTGTCATTAAATCAAACGGCAGATCTAGTTATCCTACACAAATATAAAAACTATTAAAAATCCAGTTCTGTGCTGCGATAAAGTCCCCCGGTCGTTGGTTTATTTTATGTTTGATTTGTTAGCTGGGACCCCTACATAAACTCTACAAAAGCAATGGATTGCTGCCGGCACTTATTTATACATCCGCTAAGCCCTGCGTTTGTCGTCTATTGATCCTAAATAACAGCATGGAATAACGAGCATATCTGGAGATGTCACTTTGCTGTTAATGATACAGTAACTGGCAATCTTTTCAGTATTTCAATTGGTCTACAGAGAAAAGATATTACAGACACTTTTTTTTATGCTGTTGTCTTGAGTTTCTGATCAGGACGAACACATCAATGGAGAAAGTCTGACCTCCTTTCACACGATCAATGCTTCATCTTTAATTGAGAATGATGATCTTCAGGGTAAAGGCACAAATCATACACAAAGCAGACATTATTTCTAAAATGAGATCCAGAAGTCAGTATTTCAGACAACAGCAAAAAAAACTAGGCAATAAAATGCTGTTTTGTATTTCCCCAGAGACGGATATAAAATAACTAGATCGCTTTAAAGACAGCCCATGATGGCCAGTGGGAATTTCAACCAGAAACAAAGTTCAGAGTGAAGATAAATAATACGGCACACAGTAAGCTGTGACTCGATCGGCATATAAAACGGCTACTCGTTGTGCAAACAAGAAAATCCTGGGACATCTGTACATATTACATCACAGCCTCCGGCATTAATCCAATGTCATGTGATGTAAAGAAACAGCAATACAAACTCACTTTTAATTTAGATTATATAGATAAAATATTCTCTATTTTAAGTAAAGAAAAACAGCACGCCCCATCCGTCTGGCACTTTGGAGAGGTGTTCTGTTCACAGATGAATTCCAGTTTTCACTGTACAGGGCAGATGGTAGACAGCGTGTAAGGCGTTGTGTGGGTGAGCGGTTTGCTGATGTCAGCGTTGTGGATCAAGTGGCCCATGGTGGCGGTGGGGTTATGGTATGGGCAGGCGTTTGTTATGGACAATGGACACAGGTGCATTTTATTGATGGCATTTTGAATGCACAGAGATACCGTGATGAGATCCTGAGGCCCATTGTTATGCCATTCATTCACGACCATCACCTCATGCACGGCCCCATGTTGCAAGGATCTGTACACAATTCCTGGAAGCTGAAAACATCCCAGTTCTTGCATGGCTAGCATACTCACCGGACATGACACCCATTGAGCATGTTTGAGATGCTCTGGATTGGCGTAAACAACAGCGTGTTCCAGGTCCTGCCAATATCCAGCAACTTCGCACAGCCATTGAAGAGGAGTGGACCAACATTCGACAGGCCACATTCAACAACCTGATCAACTCTATGCGAAGGAGATGTGTTGCAATGCATGAGGCAAATGGTGGTCACACCAAATATTGACTGGTTTTCGGACCAACCCGGACCCCCCCAGACTCCCCCAAATACAGTAAAACTGCATATTTTAGAGTGGCCTTTTATTGTGGCCAGCCTAAGGCACACCTGTGCAATAATCATGCTGTCTAATCAGCATTGTGATATGCCACACTTGTGAGGTGGATGGATTATCTCGGCAAAGGAGAAGTGCTCACTAACACAGATTTAGACAGATTTGTGAACAATATTTGAGAGAAATAGAAACATAGAAACATAGAATGTGACGGCAGATAAGAACCATTCGGCCCATCTAGTCTGCCCAGTTTTCTAAATACTTTCATTAGTCCCTGGCATTATCTTATAGTTAGAATAGCCTTATGCCTATCCCACGCATGCTTAAACTCCTTTACTGTGTTAACCTCTACCACTTCAGCTGGAAGGCTATTCCATGCATCCACTACCCTCTCAGTAAAGTAGGCCTTTTGTGTACATAGAAAAAGTCTTAGATCTTTGAGTTCAGCTCATGAAAAATGGGGGCAAAAACAAAAGTGTTGCGTTTATAATTTTATTCAGTGTACATGCCACTGTAGGTCTGGAGGATCTATGCCACACTCACAAGGGGCGAATTTCTACTAGTCAGAGCTAAATATTCACTTGCCAATGGCTAGTGACAAGTGGAAATTGTGAACCGCTCTATGTTTATCATATTGGATGTTTAATTAGATACAGGTTAGAGCTCCCTGTCACATATGCCCAATTATTGGACCCTGTTAAAACCTTACAATAAATTCCAGCGGAAGGAATGTCACATTCTGTTGGGCCAACAAAGGCTCTGCACTAGTCCTCTCAGAGGCTCCATCCATATAGTACTCTGATAACAATACCCGCACACTTTCACTTGCTTCTAATCAGCAGAAAATGGTGCTTTGATTTTGCAGCCCAAGCATTATGTTTGCTAGAGGCTCGGGGGACAATTACCCAACTGTACCCCCTTGCCATCCCTGTCACTAATGTAGTCAAGATGGGTGCTCTCACTAATGGTTACATTTGGTCCACTTTACATATTATCAAATATTGGTATAAGAAATCTTACTGCTCTAGAAATTTCAACTTCCAACATCCCCATTGGTTAAGAATGGGCATTAGTTCCTGAGTCTAGAGGTTAGTCACTTTCTCTTGGGTTCCAAATGTGGTAATCCAGAGAAAAGTGCCAATCTTGTGTGCGGTATTAAGTGCCCATGTTGCGCTAGGCAACAATTCAAGACAATTTCAATTCTGAATTCCTTTTTGGGCAGTATGTCATCTTAGTTCATTATTCTGGGCTGCTAAGACCTTAGGGCCGGGCATGTCAACAGCTAAACAAATTGCATCTCAAGCACATCCACACGTTGGTGATGACTCCATCTTCCCCCACCTATACCGGGCTCATATTGCCAAACACGAATAATACAACAGACAAAATTGTGCATAAAGGGTGAAACACACATTAAAATGTTATATTTGCTGGAGTAGGGGATGACTTCGCTCCCAGCTGAGAGGGTAACTGACTGTGTACATCTGTCAGTGAAAACAGAATAAATGAAAGAGACAGTTCAGCATAATCCCTGATAGAATTATCTGTCATTTGAACTGCACTGAAAGTTCAAGATACAGATAATTCAATTAACGTGGCAAACTGCATAACAAACTGCGCCACCCGCCAGATTCACCCAAAATGTCAATTTACAAGCGACTACATTATAAGTCCCCTCCGTACCAATTCCTCAGACGCTCAACGCTGGAAATCCCCAATGTCTGGATTAGGGAGTTACATCAAGATGATACATCAAGATACACTTCCTAAATCAGACGGCTGTGTTATATGGATCCCACAGACTTATTTGTTTTTCTTTAGAATATGTAGAAAACCCGGCAACTAATCAGAAACCTGCAAATACCCACGAGTTCCGCTTTCCTAATGTGAACTCTGCAATTTAATAATTAAACTCACAAAATGAAGCCCTGCGTTCAAACTCCCACTACTCTTGTGCAGCAGTAATAGCTATAGTATTCATTATCCCAAAATACATAGGAAAAAAAAACATAAAGATATTTTTTTAATATAAAAATTAAATTGTATCAATATTCCTCCGTGAGATTGTTTATAAAATATGTTTTATAAACATTTTCAGATTTCCAGACCAATCTTCTGATATATTGCACACAGCGAAGGTGGGGGAACACAGAAGAATATCAATAATATTTGGCATGTGCAGGATCTTATACAAAACAAAGAAGAAATATCCACCAAGCATTTTAAGTTTTTCCTATAGTGTCCCTTTAACTCCAAAATGGCAGAAAATTGAGCAGCTATACTGCAGTGGCGTGATCTATACACCAAAACTGCTTCATAAAGCTAAAGTTGTTTTGGTGACGATAGTGTCCCTTTAACTTAATAGAGTGCTTTTCTGAGTCTGAACAGTCTCCAAGGTTCCTAATTTATGTTGTTACTAACCCACTATACCACATAAAATAAACTGCAACTGTCACAAACTGGCTGTCATTGTAAAGAATTAAACGGTAACTTCTATTTCATAAAAAAACTGAGAGTCACGTCAATGAATAGCATTCATGCACATATAGTAACCAAGAAATCTTTTGAAAACACATCATGATATTGTTAGGACAGCTAAGTGTTTGTTGTTTTTTTGCTTTGAATGCCCCGTACGTTCACTCAATCTAATAATAGCTTTGGGCCCATCCTTTCGCCAAGATATCTGATGTTACAGCATTATGTACTTTTAATTTTACATTTTTTACATTTAATTTTTTTTTTGCTGTTAAAAAATTATAATTTGGCACACTTTCTTTTCATTATTGATTATCCCCTTCTATTTTTTTATATAATTCTTTATTTTTGAAGTGTAGGGTTAGGCTGCAGGACATGTATTGTGGTCAGGTTTGGTTGGGCCTGTTTGGCGGCCATATTATGGCCAGAAGCTCGGGAGTCTTATTGCAGGGAAGTAACTCTCCTCCTCTCCTCAGCTAGCAGTGGGTCCTTCCAGTGGGGACCGGGATTACCCCCGTTGGTCCAAAGTGTGTGTGGGGGGGGAAACGGGACCGGCAAGACAACTCGTCGTGGAGCCTCACTGAGGCATTGGGGAAGAAGGTAAGGCAGTGGCCGTCCACCTCACCCTCCTTCTTGAGTAGGCCGAAGGCTCCGGATTCTCATCCTCCCGGCTGGGCTTCACATTGCTCGGATTGGAACTCTGCAATTACTGCAGAAGGTGCTTGGATCAATATTGTTGGCTTTTAGGCAGAAAAGGGCTGGTATGCAGTTAAATGATGATAACTTGCGGGAGCTGGTCGGACATGCGACCAGTCGACATGGCTGTCCGGCCCAGCCCCCCTATTCCCTTCTATTTTATCATCTAAAACACTTAGATTTTGTCTCCTTTCTAGTTCTTTCAATAAAATCATATATTAAAAAAATGGCATATGTCCTATATCGCCGTAGACCAGATGTCTTTCAATATACAGAGAGCAGATAACTGAATATAATTTTATAATCAGCAAATTGAACACATTACGAGTTAGGAGCCTATCTAAAAGGTGATTAACTTTTAGAATAATTATTTGAAAACAGTTTGTCTATAACTAAGCATGTAATTATGAGTGTATATTAAACTCCATGTATCACGCTCAAAAGATATTAATGTCCAGCGGAGAAAAAGGCGTAGTAAAATATTTATAATGTAGAGTATCATGCTGTGCACAGGCAGATATTCAATACTCTCATGCTTTGCTCTGAAAAATGTATCAAAATATTGTCTAAAATCAGTTTATAACCATCCTTACATTGTTATTCAGATTTTAATTATTTCTTGATAAAGATGTTTATTTTTTATAACTACAATATATATATATATATACATATTTGGTTATTATTCATAATTTTTTATGTAAGATACGCATTAATGGTAAAGCCTAGCTGTAAACATCTAGAAGAGTTGGTGGTATAACAGTAATCTCTAAAGTAGCGGTATTTCAGCATATAAAATGATAAAGAGGCTCTACTAGACTCTAGGTAGAGATCAGCCAACCCCCGCCAGAGAGAGGACACAGTCCCACAACTCAGAATTATGCCTGATCTTCCCCTGCTCCAACGCAAGCAAACGATCCTTTCCTTGGACCTGACAGAGACCAAGCTGTGAGATAGGTACGCCGTGCACCAAGTACAAGAGTAGCAAAGATTATTATCCGGTTGGCAAACATGATGTGGTGTTTGCTTTGGCACTTAGGATTGCCCAGATGGAGTGGTAACCCTGAAGGGTCATAGATGGTCCCAACAGCAGGGAAGCATAGTGATGTGGGCACTGCAGTATTGTAGGTAACTCAAGTGTCTTGGTCAGCTGTCTACTAGCCAGCTTCATCCAGAAATCTTCAAAGCATTTGTCAAGCTCAACCATGTTATAGGCCTTCAGGCTTCTTGTGATTGAAAGGCATGTGGCAATAGCCATTGTAGATGAGACGTGTACCCCACCTCTCTCCTCAATGTAGCCAGACAAAAGTGGATGAGTGTTTGGATAGCCCACACTAGCAAGGGGGGGGGGGTGGTGACTAACCACAGAGTCTAAATTTACAGGCAGACCAAGGGTAGAGATCGATTGGCCACTTCTCCCCCACCAACACCACCAGAAGATTGTATGTAGCCCGCAGAAATGCCCAGACTGGATTGCTCTCCAACAAGCAGGAGAAACCACAATGATAAGGTATGCTGAGTCCACAAACTGTTTCATTTCACAGGGCTAGAAATTGTGCACAGAAAGTCCAGTATTTTGAGTAAAATTTGAATTTATCCACAAAATTTAAACAACTTGCAACCATCCAGTATGGTAGCCAGGCCCGCCCCCATTACTATATATATATGTTTTTTTTTGGCCTTCTCGGTCAGTTGACCATATTCATCCCTTCAAATGTTTACTGAGTACTGAGACTGTTGACCTCTACGTCAATGTGTTATTACTTAGCAGCTATTTAAGGTGTCTTCATTTTCCATAAACTCCAGCCTCTCTAAGGTTGAAAATACATTTTAATATCACTTACCGATTTCTGCAGTTGGGGATCCAACTTTGTCAGTCTACTGTGAACCTTTAAACAAACTCCTAAATTGAGGACCCATCCAAACCAAATAACCATGCTCACTAGACACATAATTTATGTAAATGAATTAATTTACTCTTGACTTGATATCTAAGCTATGCAGGACCACTCAATGTTTAACCCCTTAAGGACACATGACATGTGTGACATGTCATGATTCCCTTTTATTCCAAAAGTTTGGTCCTTAAGGGGTTAAACTAAATGTTGTGCTTAACTAACAAAAAACAAGCCAACCTTGAAATAAAAATGCCAGGACCTCAAATAGAATCAGTTTTTAAGTTTGCACCCTTTAACCTCTTAAGGACCAAACTTCTGGAATAAAAGGGAATCATTTTTTTTTTTTTTAATTCTTTATTTTTGTAGTGCGTATGTTTGTTACAGGCATACACATGGTACCCCAACGGCATTCCATATGTAGGATATGATACATTAGTTACATCAGGGTGTCGATAAGCAATGCACTTTTTTTTTTTGTACAGACATTAATGAACACATTACAGGAGTAAGGGAATCATTTTTCAAGATAAATTGGCATATAAACAAAAAAAAAATACATAGAAGATTTCTAATGGTGAAGCATGTGCTATAGGAATACTATGCCATTGCAATGCTATTCTTATTCATGCTTTAGCATAATATACTCTTTATCTTATATGTTTGTTTTCAAATTAGTGTTAGGACTAGGGTTAGATTTAGGGCTAGGGTTAGGATTAGGGTTGGGGGTTCCATTAATGATACAATAACACAAAGACTTACATGTCCCCTCTACCAGCATGTCAGTCACGAAACAAATGAAACGGTTCGTCCACAGTCTAATAAATAACGCATAATTTGTTTGGGAAGAGAGGAAAGGTTCACACCCAGCAGCGCTGTATTGTCCTTAACAGAGAGGGAAATGCCTGGGTGTGCTGCCAAAATCTAAAATACTTTAGACTTTAAAATCCCCAGTAATCCAAAGTAATGAACATTTTAATGATTTATCACGGAAGAATACCAACCTTTTAGAGAAATTACCATATTGAAAATGGAAAGGCAATTTCTATGAGAAGATTTACAGCTCACCCGAAATTGTGATACAGCAATCTGGCACATGAATGCAAGTTGATTATTAATTACGCAATTTAAAAATAATTTAAAGCTCAATTCGTTTTCTCAGCAGGGAACCACTTGAAATGGATTGTCTCTCGATAAAACACCACTTGTACCCCACGGAGACAATTTTACGGTTCAATCTTTGTTTGAAAGTTCCACTGCTGTATATACGTTCACAGGACTGGTGCTAGGATTTTTAGTTACACAGGCGAAGATGCATTTTGGTACCCCCCACCCTCGTTTAAAATAAGGGTCATACAAACACAGAAATAATCATACAGAGACATACAGACACACAGGCAGAGACATACATGCATACAGAGACATGCAGGCATATAAAGACATACATACAGAGGCATACCGTCATACAGACACATACATACATACATAGACATACAAAAACATACATACAGAGACATCCAGGCATGCAGACACATACATACATACAGGCATACAAAGACATACACGCATACAGAGACATACCGTCATACAGACACGTACATATATACAGGTATACAGAGACATACAGGCATACAGACACATACGTACAAAGACATACAGGCATACAGACACATACATTTGTACATACAGAGACATACAGGCATACAGAAACATACATACAAAGACATACAGGCATACAGAGACATACAGGCATACAGAAACATACATACAAAGACATACAAGCATACAGACACATACATTTGTACATACAGAGACATACAGGCATACAGAAACATACATACAAAGACATACAGGCATATAGAGACATACATACATACATACAGAGACATACATACATACAGAGACATA
This sequence comes from Pelobates fuscus, assembly GCF_036172605.1. Lineage (NCBI taxonomy): Eukaryota > Metazoa > Chordata > Amphibia > Anura > Pelobatidae > Pelobates > Pelobates fuscus. Next base: position 427,356,530 of record NC_086318.1, on the reverse strand, counting down.
CACAATTACATACTTACATCAGTTCAATCTTGTCCCCTGGGTGCATGCTGTCCGGCTCCTTGGAGTCCTGTCCTTCAGCCCAGCCCCATGACAGGGCGCCAGCCGCGCTGTGTGGTACACAGGGAGCAGGGATATGATGTCATTCATATCCCCGCCCCCTCCACACAGCCTGCGGCAGACACCAGGGTAGGTGCAGTGGCGTACACATGACCCATGGGGCCCTGGTGCGAAAATTGATCCGTGGGCCCGCCCCCCCCCCCCCCCCCTCCCTCGCGCTTACTCTGCTCGGGCCGGGCCACAACACATGGCGGCGGGCACCTGGTCGCAGGGGTTGCAGGGCTGTGACCCCTGCGACCGCGGTATGTATGCCAGTGCATGCAGATGCACACACACTTAAAGGGCCACTACAGACACCCAGATCACATCAGCTCAATGAAGTGGTCTGGGTGTCAGGTCCCTCTAGTTTTAACCCTGCAGCTGAAAACATAGCAGTTTCAGAGAGACTGCTATGTTTCACCGAGGGTTAATCCAGCCTCTAGTGGCTGTCTCACTGAACGTCCATAGGAAAGCATTGAGTAATGCTTTCCTATGGGCGGTTTGAATGCGTGCGCGGCAAGAGCATTCGGAGCTGAGAGGCGGAGGGATCCCCAGTGCCAAGGGAGTCCGGCGCTGGAGAAAGGTAAGTGCAGAAGACACACACACACTCTCACGAACAGATGCATACACACCAGCTAACAGACACACACATTTACTGACAGACACACTCAGCGACAGACATACATACACACTCACTTACAAAACATACACTCTCACTGACAAACACACACTCACTAACAGACATCAAACAGACTCACTAATACACACACAAACACACTCAGTCAGAGACACACAGTAACACACTCACTGACACTCACTAGCAGACACACTCACTGGCACTCACTAGCAGACACACACACTGACACTCACTAACAGACACTAGCAGACACACACACTGACACTAGCAGACACACACACTGACACTCACTAGCAGACACACACTGACACTAGCAGACACACACACTGACACTCACTAGCAGACACACACTGACACTAGCAGACACACACACTGACACTAGCAGACACACACACTGACACTCACTAGCAGACACACACATGGACACTAGCAGACACACACGGACACTAGCAGACACACACACTGACACTAGCAGACACACACACTGACAGTCACTAGCAGACACACACACTGACACTAGCAGACACACACACTGACACTAGCAGACACACACACTGACACTCACTAGCAGACACACACACTGACACTAGCAGACACACACACTGACACTCACTAGCAGACACACACACACTGACACTAGCAGACACACACACTGACACTCACTAGCAGACACACACACTGACACTAGCAGACACACACACTGACACTAGCAGACACACTCACTGACACACTAACACATGTTTTTTTTTTTTTTTTTAACTCCCCCAGCCTCCTTACCTTTTGGAGTGCTGAAGGGATTCCCTGGGGTCCAGTGGTGCTGCTGGGCTCCTGGGCAGGTAGGTGGGCAGGTAGGTAGGCAGGCAGGCAGGCAGGCAGGCAGGCAGGCTGGCGCGCAAGGGAGCACTCTCCCATGTGTGCTTTCTCTTCAGCTCCCTCGCGCACCGCGTAGGGATGCCGGCATCGGAAGATGACATCATCTTCCGGCTCCGGTATCAGTATGCGGTGCGCGAGGGAGCTGAAGAGGAAGCACACATGGGAGAGTGCTCCCTCGCGCGCCCGCAGAACCGGACGCCCGGTGATACCAGGGCCAGCCTCGGGGGGCCCTGAGGTGGCCGGCTCCTGGGCCCCCCAGGGGAAGAGACTGGCCCAGTGGGTACATACCGGGTCGCAGGGGCGGCCGGGCCCCCTGCGACCCTGGTAGCGCTCGGCCACACTACAATAGGTCGTGGGCTGGAGGGGAGCGCAGTGCGCTTCCCTCCTTCCGGTCAGCCTGATTTTGCTCCCCCAGGGCTGGTGCGCCCTAAGGCGTCCGCCTGGTCCGCCTTATGGTAGCGCCGGCCCTGTACGTTCATCAAGGTCACATTACTGAGTTTTTGTTGGGTCTGTGAAATGAGACTTGAATTTTTGGAACAATTGAATTCATAATCTTAAGTGCCTTTTATATCGGGGCTAAATTATTATAGTTACCTATTCACCAAGACAATATGAGTGGCTGGTCACTAATTTTTAACACCTTAACTATAGGTGTTAACTACACAAACACAGGACGCAATATAGGTTTTCTGTATGTATTGCTGTAATTTTCATTCCTGGGCTGCCACACTGTCTTAAAGGCAACATAGGTCCAGCAAACCAATCTGTCAAATTTCAGTGTGTAAAAACTGAATTGGGAAAGGCCTTTATTTAACCCTGTAACATTTCAAAACAACATGAAAACACTGCGATCTGGCGTTAATCTTAGTAGAGTAAGGGGGAAAAAATAAAGGGAGTGCTCCTAATCTCAGCTCGTTACCTGTATAAAAGACACCTGTCCACAGAAGCAATCAATCAAATTCCAAACTCTCCACCATGGCTAAGACCAAAGAGCTGTCCAAAGGATGTCAGGGAAAAGATTGTAGACCTATACAAGGCTGGAATAGGCTACGAGACCATTGCCAAGCAGCTTGGTGAGAAGGTGACAACAGTTGGTGCGATTATTGCCAAATGAAAGAAACACAAAATAAATGTCAATCGGGGGGCGGGGCCTAACTGTCATGGAGGACAGACGTGTTTCACAGGAGCTCCTCCACAATCCTGTCATTGAAGACAAATCACGGCCTCATTCAGCCTGATTCAGGGACCACCTTGAGCCCACACCGAAGCCCGACACTGCTGGGCCTGGTAGTAGGGGTCGGTGACACGGTAAAAGCCGAGCAGCCACACGCGACAACATGCTGCCTTGTGTGCACCGGGCGGGGGAGGTGGCCGCTCTCCCGCTCCGGGGCTACCCAGCGACTGCAATGGCGGGACAGGCAACCCGTTACCCCCCTGGGACCGTTGGGGGTGAAAACGGGCCAACCCAAGACAGCTATACCCAGCAGGGGAGAGGGGAAGGCGAAAGCCAGCAGACAAACGACTAACTTTACTACCGAATCACTTCTAATGGCGGACACCTCGTACCTCCCTCGCAATCAAGCTCACAACGCAGAGACCACGCGGAGACGAAGCTGGAGGCTATCCTGGCAGCATTCTGGTATAAGCTGGAGAGGCGGGCACTGTAACAAGCCCCACCACAAGCAAGCAGCCCCTTACCTAAACAGCAAGTGTCACACACAAGGAAAACACCAGTGGCCCCTATAGGCAAGAGGAACCCACAGAGAAGGCGGACCAGGCCCCAAGCATCACCCCGGCATAAACAGCAGCATAACCACAGCCGGTCACGCATGAGGCGCGCATCTACACCTCGTCGAGGGTCTCCGGTTTTTCTGGTGTTCAGCATCTGGGGGACCGTCTGGCCCCACTAAGTTGAAGGGGTCAAATACTTTTTTCACTCATTGACGTGCAAATCAATGTATAACTTTTTTGACATGAGTTTTTCTGGATTTTTTGTTGTTGTTGTTATTCTGTCTCTCACTGTTAAAATTGTGGGGATAATAATAGCATTTAAGATCTATTCTTATGTAATTTTAAATAAAATAACATTTAACCAGCTCATTAGTCATTTCCTGGATCCATCCAATAAGAGAAATCTACTATGTTCTATAAGCTGAATTTTTAACTTGTCTAAACAGATATCTTATCCTATTTTAGAACAAATCAATACGCCTGGATAAATATCACGATATGCTATCATGTGATAATAATCACATTAATATATATAATTATTATTAATCCCATCTGCAGATTGGGATGCTATAACCATATATATTCTTTAGTAACTAAGATTTCTGAATATCGAAATCTGATCGTGATTTATCCAGTCATATATCATGCTATTAGAAAATTTTAATTAATTAAATTAATTAAATGAAGCCAGTATAATTACCAGTTAAGTAGATATTTTCTCATCAGATATTCTCAGGTAGCTAAGTGTCAAGGAATGTTTCTTTCTCGCTCTGACTCTGCTTGCTTCTTACTTAGCCTGCTTCCGACTGCCTTGCCCCTTTGCTTTCTCTGCCTCCTCTCTTGATTACCCCTCTCTTCCCTTTGTCTTAACTTTTTAAAGGGAAAGATTCTCTGTTCATAGACCAATAGAAAAATTGGAGGTGTGGTTATCTTCTAAATAACCATTTAGTATTTGGTCTATAGAGGGCAGTCTCGTCCCACTAAACATACCTATCCAGGAAAGAGTTAACTTTTCCTGGTGGCTATTTTGACGTCATTTAGGCTTATCTATATGGTTGCCGTAACTCACGTTTTCTGTCAGATCAAACATGTGACGAGTGCAATCTCGCCACATTGCATTGGAGAAGCCTGGCTGCCCGCCTGCTGCCTTTGGACTATGGCCCTGGGAGATTGGGCCCTTTAAAAACAGTATTCGGCCCTAACAGAGTGCATGTCACTCATTCTGGCCCTTTAAATACACTGGGATCATTCAGTACTTGCCCTGTGTGAGCGGTGATACCCCAGATAGCTATGCCATGGAGCCCATTCATATAATGAAAGACTATGGGAAAGACTTTAGCTCCATGGCAATTGAACTGTGTGAATAGGATCTGAGCGCTATTCGGTAGTTTTGTCCGTTCAGATCCCAGCTATCTGGGGATATGGGAAATGTCTGTGTGTTATGTGTAAAAGGTGACTTTATGTATTTTAAAGTGTTTTATGTCTTTTTGCAACCATGTGCTCAATGGAGTCTGCCTCTAGCCCTGGATAATTGGATTACTTTCCCCTTTGTCTCCAGGATAGAGGCCCCTATAAAACCTGTTTGAACCAGATTGCTATGCTGCCAGCCAGGGGAACAAAATATACTTTTACTAACTTTTAAACCCCTGGTCTGATTCATGCCATTTTTTAATATGTTGTTCCCCCGAATGGATTGATTGTGGATATGTATTTTTATGTGAATGTGATGTATGGTTTTAAAGTTATAAAAATGTGTACGTTTTCGTTCACCTTAAATAACCGTACAAAGTTTAACATACACTGCATATTTGCTTAGGTCTAACTTTTAATTGTGGGCCATTGTGTTCTATCTAAGAACTGACATAGATAGCATCTAAAATTGACTAAACTTATACGAAAGCTTACACTGGCTGGCATAGCGATTTGCTGCCCCCTGGTGGCCGATGTTAAGCAGTGTGGAGAAATCTACACCTGTCACTCTGCCATATAAACCTGAAACCTAACAACTGTATTATACTTATTCCTATTAACATATATGGCTCAGTCATACAGTTATATTAACGTGTTCTTAATTTGCTATACCTAAAAACCTAACCGTGTTGTTTCCTTCACCATGACTTAGTATATCAATACTGTTTTCTGTTTAACCTTTATTACTAAAAAAAAAATGTATGCATACTTAGCGGGCCACAATACTGTTACCAAATGTTTAAGTACCTTGAGCCTGCCAACGCTGTTGTGGCGACACAGGCACTGTTGTACACACCTGCATACCAAAAATAAAGAATTAAAAAAAAAAAAAAAAAAATGTGTACGTTTTAGCTTGGAGATAATTGAGTAGATATAGTAGGAAACTCAATTATCTCCCAAGCAGAGGGGAGGGAAACTGTGGTCTGTACTATTATGTTATTGGTTGTTTTATACCTCCCCCTGGGTGTGTTCTGTTTGTACCTGACTGTAATAAAAACCAGGCTGGGTGTGCCTTGTCTCGTTCTTGGGGGGATTCACTGTATGCTGTTGGAGACTGATTGCTAGGAGTGTAAGCTGATGTATGCTTTTCCTGTTCGTCTGCTAGCAGCTATTCGTGAGGTTCCAGTTTGGAGTGCTATTTTGTATCCAGTTCGGGAGTTTGGTGTTCTGCAGTAGCTGTGCCTGTCTCTCAGAAAGGGGCATATAGCCTAAATGGATTTTAACCGCTTGTCTGCTGAAACGGTTCGTTACAATTGGTGGCAAGCGGCGGGATCGTTCCTACAGCCAGAAGGACAGCTACAGACACCAGTTCTTTGGATTGTACAATTTGAGGGCAACGCATGTCTCAGTACAGCGACCCTGACAGCACCAGAATGGAACCAGCAGTGTTATACGAGGAGGAGGACCTGGATGGCCGGGATGCATTAAGGAAAGGCGTCTGGTACCAGGCCTTGGATAATGTACAGTACCAGCGGGGCAAGAGTCTTCCCAGTGAAGAGCAGCGATTGCAGACACGACTGGCACTGCGGATGCCCTTCCTGGGAGAGCAGCCTCTGGAGCAATGGGTAAAGGAGCTCGAGCACCGGGTATGGCAGGAGCTGTGGCTAGAGGATGCCTACCAGGCACTCTGGTGGTATACGGTTCGGTATACACCCTGGACAGTGGAGCACGATAACCCAGAGGGAGAAGAGTTTAATGGCCCTGGCTTGCTGTGAGAGGCGTTCACAGAACCTGACTTTGGGAGCCCTGCAGAGATTCGGTTCCATTATATCTTTGCCTGGAGGGAGGGTATGCAAGACTGGGATGACCCCCACAAAGTGGGACCAGACTTGGTACATCTCGCAAGCCTGGAGTGGGAACTGGAGCAAGATTACAAAAACCTGTTCCGCTCCATCGAGGATACCCAGCAGGAGAGCATCGTGACAGACCCCTTCAGCTGGGAAGATATTGTAGAGCTTTACTGGGAAGAACCCCAGGTTGCCGGTAGAGATGGGACTGAGGTCTCTCCACCGGTCCTGCAGGGAATTGGGAGCCCAGTCTCCATTCCCCAGTGGCAGTGTGATATGCAGGGAATTGGGAGCCCAGTCTCCATTCCCCAGCGTGTGATTTATTGGGAGTTCGGAGCCCAGTCTCCATTCCCCAGCGGCAGTGTGAAGTGCAGGGAGAGGAGAGCAGCGTCCTCCCTATGGACCGATGGGGGTCATCTCGGTCCACATTAAGAAACTGGAGAGGCAGTAACAAGCAGCAAAGCCAAGATAACCGAGCACGTGGCTCACCTAAAATGGCGGCGGTACGCACGCTGTGCAATACATCGGAGTGCCATACAGAGGTGCTGGATTGCTCGGCCAGACTACATGCTATATTTGAAGCCTTTTGGGCGAAATTGGCGATCCGGGCAAAGCAGATTAAACACAAACAAAGCCTGAACAACAAGACACTCAGGCAACACAGCCGCAAACGAACTGCTCCACACCCACACAGGGCCTCAAGATGGCGCCGCAGGAGGAAATGTCCCCCGCACAAAAGCCACCACAGGAGAGGTCACCTAGCCCCAAACCGCAACCACGGAGTGCTGTGAACCCTCCGCACACCCGGTACCCGACCGCACTCTTCTTCCGAGCCGGGAGCTCACCTGGAGGTAGCTCTCCATCACCACCCATACACCCAGGGAGATAGCCGGGACCCGGTGGAACCCTGGGCCCACGACCCTGTTGATGGGGTCAATGGACATGTGGTAGGGGCCCCCGCTAAGGCCTCGGGCCGAAGACACGCGGAAACACCCGGGAGTGATAGGAGAAGAACCGCAACGAGGAGGATCAAGCGACCGGTTGGTCGGAATGGGCAGGCAAGAAAAGCAGGACAGCCTCCTAGCCGAGTGCAGGTTAGAGGGGGCTTCTCCCCACTGCCTGATGGACTGGCTCTCGATTCTTGCACTGCCATCCCACCCTGTGGCGTTGGCTGATTTCTCAAGCAGACGACTGCAATGCCCATCACACGGGACTCCTACTAATCATTGCAAGTGTTATAACCGGTACCAAAACTAATGCTAGCTTTGCAACTGTCACATCAGGCCTAAGCCTCATCGCATAAGACTTAGCAAAGTATTAATCACTGTGTGTTTCCTTAGTTACTCACTTAAGTATAACCTAAGCTAATTGACAGGTTACTCCACGAGGAAGAACTAGCTAAGCTTTGTTTATTTAGTTGCTTATAATTTTGACTTAATCAGTTACACAGTCTCCTATGCCCAGGCCCATAACCCAGTGGCATAACGTTCTCAATGCATGCAAGACTCAATGTTTAAATAGCCTGTTTACTCCCAGGCACATCTGCCTAGTACACTTCAGCTTGAAGTCATTAGCCTGTATAGTTGGCTTAGCTCGACATAACTACATATGGAAAATATGCAGAACCATCATATACCTCTCAGTGAGCAAAGTGTTTTCTTTATCTTATGTTTAAATTACTGTTTATCTATGTGTTACCGGAGGCTTAACTAATACTTGAATACAGCCATGTGCCAATCATGTTAATAACCCAATATTGAAAAGAACGCCTCTGCCGGCACTGCTATAGGTTCACAGGTTAACTCTTGGTGGTTATAATTAGTTTAACCGTATTAGTTGTCTTTTCCTACACCCCAAACAGGCTTAGCGGACACCCCAAACAGGCTTAGCGGACTATCACAGCATGTGGCTTTAATGGTTAGAACAATTATCACTTTTACCAACTGAAGCGACTGCTTTAAGCTGTGTATCTGATAGCTAGTTAAACCAGCATAGCCAGTAACACTAGCATAATGTACTGTATACTAATGGGACCTCGTGACGTCTACCTAGCTTGACATAACTACCTGTTGAAAATGTGCAGAACCATCATATGCATCTCATTGTGCAACGTGTTTTCTCTTGCGTTCAAATTATTGTTTCACTATATGTTACCTTATGTTTAACTTAAAAAAGGTGCGCTGTTATTTGAAATGCCATACTATGTCCAACATTGTTTCTGATAATTAAGCTTGTGAGAGCTGTTGTGGCTAGACAAGCATGCACTGTTTACCCATGCACAACAAAAATAAAGATTTACAAAAAAAAAATACACCTACCATTAAAATTATAAACTGATCATTTCTTTTTCAGTGGGCAAACGTTTAAAATCAGCAGGGGATCAAATACTTTTTTTCCCTCCCTGTACATCTAAGTGCAATCTTAGTGATCCTCTTGGCACGGGCTGCTATGAAGGGTCAGTGATCCTTAAGGATTTAAGGGGATAATAATGCAATTGTTTTTGTATTTTTGTATTTTTTTTTTTTAACGTTTGCATTTTACAGTGTAGATTACATTTCATCATGGTAACTCCTGAACGCACACTATTGCTCAATCAAAATGCTAATTAACTTAACAAGGCAATCAAGGTTGGATCTGACATATTCAGGGTTAATAGGTAAATAGCTGGGCTGGAATAATTATCTAAGTCAGCTATTTATTTATTTATTACTGGTATTTATAAAACGCCAACAGATTCCGCAGCGCTATGCTTTCATTTCGGCTATTCTGACCTTGAATTCTCTTTGAATTCTCACTTTAGTACATAACCCTGATTGTTTTTAAAGCACAAGCTAGATGCATTAAACAAGTTCAAAACATTAAATTAAATCTTATTACATTTTTATTTTAACACCATAACTACTACAGCTGATTGCAGTGATTATGGTGCGAGGAGTACGGGGGAAACCGTCCACTCCCAGGAGCCTCGTCAAATGCTCGCTTTGGGCAGCAATAATGGGCCAGGAACAGATTAGCCTATCTCAGCCTCTCCCTCAACCAATCATCAGCAATCATTGCCAACGGACAGCTAATGCAGCACCTGAGCACAGTTATAGTATCATGCATGACGGTAATGAAAAAATGTGAAACAGTATTGTGTATTATGAAATTTGTGACCTGTCACTATACAAAATAGACTGAAATCCTAGGCATATGATGTGCAACGGAATTCTAGATAAATCTGTACATTTGGTTTTAAGCATTATTCTTTAACTTTCATAAATATGTACGTATTATTACAGGCAAAACTGTGAAGACACGTTTAAGAACTTTTTGGCTTTTTTGTATTTTTTTTAAATCTATATTGTATTTAAATGTAAATAAATATTAAAATATTAAGTGCTTAAAAAGGAAAACCCTTTCTTCTCCTATGCACATGCTTTAAATAAAATAGTGCTATATGGTGGTACAAACAACGTATAGCTAAATACCTCTGCTCTCACAGAGAAAAATAGCCTTTGTCATAGTAATATGCCATTAACACGACTGGTGTCATTTTATTGTCGTTCTTTTTGGTTGTTTGCAGATGCTCGTGGCTTTCTGATTTACACGCTCAGGGGCCGTTAACATGTTAAATATTCAACAGCAATAAATATGGAGAAATGTTTCATTTTTGTTCTGGATTCGCTCCAGATGTCTGCCACATGGATTCTTTTGGCTTTCTAAATGCATACCCACAGACAGTGACTATTATCTAACGATGTGCTGAAGACGTGTTATTGTATTGGTTACATTCTGCTACAACCTCCTGGTGAATTGATTTGATCCAAGACACCTGTTCTTTGCTCTCTGGGTTGAAAATAGTTCTAAGAGGTAATCCTCATGTTGTCATAAAAAGACACCCTAAACATCTAAACAACTATAGCTAAACGAATCAGTTTTGGTGTATAGATCATGCCCCTGCAGCCTCGCTGTGTAATTAAATTACCTTGTTTATACAGCCCTAGTCACGCCTCCCTCTACATGACTGGAACAGCCTTCCTAAACACTTCCTGAAAAGAGAGATCTAATGTTTAAACTTCATTTATGGTACAGTGTGTTTAATCTAGAATTTCCTATCTCTTGCTCTGTTAACCTCTTCATTAGTGAGCACTTTTTGATTGAAGAAATATTAGCATAATGTTTATTTGAAGAGAGTGATGCATAGCTAGCATAAAAAGACATGCTTAAAAATCTAAAATATGTAAATTTACAGACTTTTAGCTTTTCACTTATTCGTTCATCCTTTATAAAAAAATATTTGGGAAATTAAAAGTTTTAGACAGTATACAGTGTCCATTATCTTGCAATATTTGACACAGAATCTGAAATGTTAGTATTAAAAAAAAAAAAAGGAAAAATTGTCTCACCTACAGTATGTGTGACAAAAATATTTAAATAAAAAATTGTCAAAATCCTTGCTTGTAGGTATTTGCAAGGACCCCAAAGGGCATTACTAGCAGTACAGCTTACTAAGAATTGCAACAGAATTTAGTAAGAATGTTTGCATTGAGCATATAGTAAATACATCTAACTCACACGTTTCTAAGATAAAGGTATTTAAAACTGCTATAGCAATCTTTAGCAATCTCTGGACTGCTAATGTAATGCTGATAGTGAAATGGTAGAGTCCATTAACTAATTTCCCCTTCCTGATTGTGACAATAAGATGGTCATTTAAAATACCTGTACGTTGAAAAGAGAGGGTGAGCTGACAGTTTCAGCAACTTTACATTCATTAAATCAGTGACAGAGAAATCCGTTCCTCTACTGGCTGGTATTCAGAACTAGAATATAAATGAGTGTTAGTCAGGCTTTATGAACTAGATTTCACACTGCTAAATAAATTAAAATAAAAACTTTTATATTCGATTCTGGTGTTGAAGGGGTTAATAGCACGGTAGAGCCAGCAGGAACCTCCTGCGGGTGATTGAAATAAATGAACAGAGCAGGAGATAATAACTTCTAAAGTAAACACACTGTGAACAGATCTGATCAGGCCCGGACTGGCCGAGGTCGACAGGGGCGATCAACAGTTCCGAGCGTCGGCCCTGCTGTGTGCCTTCATGGGACGGTGAGAAGATCAAAGATCTCCCTCACCAGCCCACAGGCACTTACATGCGGCCATCGGCTGGGGAGCGAGGGAGAAGGCAGAGGAGGACCCGGGGAGCTCTGGCTTGCAGGACCGCCAGGTTCCTCTCGTGAGGTCGGAACGTTGCCGCGGTTACCATGGCAACACTCCGATCTCATGAGAGTGCACTCTAGCCCTGCAGGCAAGAGTTCACTCTCACCACTAGGACACCAGGGATGGTTGCAGAGTCCCCCCTCCCAGGCTAAAGGTAAGAAGGGAGAGAGGATACAGTGCTTTTGTAATTAAAATAAAAAAATACAGGTATATAGTTACATTAATCTATCCCCGACACACACACGACCAACAGGGATGGCTACACGATCCCCCCTCCCAGGCTAAAGCTAAGAGGGGATACAGTGCTTTTCTCATTAAAATAAAAAAAATACAGGTAAAGTGGGCCGCTGTGATAAAAAAATACCCGGGCCGAATTATTTTCCCAGTCTGGCCCTGGATCTGGTTAAAAATAAAATTTGTTTTAATGCAAGCTGTGTCAGTCACAGCCAGGGGAGGTGTGGCTAGGGCTGCATAAACAGAAGCAAACGTGATTTAACTCCTAAATGGCAGAGAACTGAGTAGTGAGACTGCAAGGGCATGATCTGTACACCAAAACTGCTTCATTAAGCTAAAGTTGTTTTTGTGACTATAGTGTCCCTTTAATATCTGTCCTACATTTAGTTTTTACTGATGTAGGACCATCAGCTGTCTCTCTAGATTTCCACAGAAGCTGATAGGGCATTGTTTTTTTTTCCACAGTAAAGGATGGGCACTTCTTTTTCGAAGGAAAATATGAGTGGGGACTTGGCAATGGACCACCCACTCACCCTTTCGCCCCGAGAGGAATAAGCCTTTCCCACACATCCAGTCTGTAGCTCAGTGTGGGGAAAAACAGTGTTCTGTCATCAGCTTCCAGGTAGCAGGCATAGCCATATCGCAAGACTCAGCCGGGCAGGGCAAAACCACAAAAATGAAAGGCATTTGGAAAAATGGGGAGCAGCAGCAGGAGTCATTATATTTGAGAACTGGATTTTTCAAAGAAATAAAGGTAAAATTGAGTGGGCAACTGATGACCCACTCACCCGTTCCATCATATCCTTTATTTAAAAATCCCCTTTTTTCCAATTAAATGACTCTGGCTACTAGGAGGGCACTGTGTTTTTTGACTGTCTGTGTGGGAACGCTTTACTCTTCCCCGGGTGAAAGGGGTAAGTAGGTGTTGGTCATATAGGACCCGCTTAGGGGGGTCTGCCTTGACGTTGGCAGGCGGGCATTCCCTCCAATGGCCATTGGAGCAACTAAATGACCTCCATTTGTCTAAATATACATAGGGATTAAGGAGAGAGCGCAGGTAACTTTTTCTTTTCTTTGGTTTTTACTATATATTGGGGCTGATGTGTACTGTGGTCTTTGCTGCCGGCCCAGTCGTGATGGGAGTGAGCGCAGGATTTCTCTTTTTGTATTTGGGTGTTGGTCATATGCCCACTGACTTTTTACTTTTCTTTTTGGGCAAATCCCCTATTTTGAGCTTAAAAGGACTCCTGCTCCATTTTAAACTAATGCAAGCTAGCAAAAGAAAAAGATTATAATCAATCATTCTAAAACCAAACCTTCTATTTTTTATAGAATATATGTAAACATGATCTAATTTTGGTCATTCAGAATTGGCATTGCAAAACATGGCTTAAATTGCCGAGCCGTATATGCTTGTCGGAACAGTGCCCATTTCTTTCCAAATTTAAAAAATTAAAATTCACTGGAACAATTGACTAAACTAAATTCTATAGACATAAAAAATTTAGATTTTCATTTTTTTTTTAAAGAACCAAAATATTTTGCCCTGCACTAGTCTAAAAGGAAGCATTTGAGGAAGCCGGTCACCTTGTAGCAAAGTAGAAGAATCAAGGTACCACGAGACAATATTAAGACAGCACTATATGGCAAGTCAAGAGTGAACTCTCAATATAGTGTTACCCTGTAGTGTTTGCAGCAGCTGAGAGTGATGGGAGATGCAATCCACGGCATCCTGCAGGCGTACTCCCCAACCGATATAACTAGTCCTCTAACTCCAAGTATAGGCTTAGATCCCTAACCGTATGTACTACACTATCCCAAGTACCCATCTCCCTAATGCTAGGTAACCTTTAATCCAATGAGAGCCATGAAAAGCAAGCCCATTATGAATGACTCTCTAATGGCGCTACATCACTTTGAGGTTTCTATTTGAAAAGAATACCATGTGTCATAGCTGATCTGTTATTACTCTCATTTCCTTTCATGTCACTTAAATGAATAGACAGTTCTGTAAACAGAGCCCCCTTTCTCAGTGGGAAACGCTGTGACAGGCAGTCTCTGTTTACATAATTTAATCTATAATGTATGATTAATAATGACTGACGGCGAAGATAATTGATGATTTTAGGATTTACAAGCATGCTGCTCGTGTAAAACATATCACTGCAAATGACGCATGTTGTGCTGTCATGGGTTTCCCTGACATGCGCATTGTCGTCTCTTTGGCCTATTCCAGTTATAACCAATTAACCTCCAATAAACACAGACACAAGGATTATTTGGCAAAAATATTCCACGGCTTTATTAATCACATAAATATATATAAAATAAGATATAAAATTTAAGAGGTCATTGTCACCAACATTTGAAAAGACATTCCCCCAATTAACATAACTAAATACCCAGACAATGACCTCAAACATATTTACATAATACCATATAACAATGTAACATATCATAAATAACATAAACAATTAACACAGCCACCCAGGGCAACCATTTCCAATTGTAGGGGCATACCAAGACACCCCTACACCATTATCATAGCCACCAAGGGCATCCCATTTCACAGTAGGGGCATACCAAGACACCCCTACACCATAACATAGCCACCAAGGGCATCCCTTTCCACTGTAGGGGCATACCAAGACACCCCTACACCATTGTCCCAGCCACCAAGGGCATCCATTTCCAGTGTAGGGGCATACCGAGACCAGGGCCGGTGCAAGGATTTTTGCCGCCCTAGGCAAAAAAAATTTGCCGCCCCCCCATATGTCCAGCCCACCATGTGACATCACAATGCCCCGCCCATATGCTCTGCCATATGGGCCAACGCCAGTCTTCACAAAGTGTCTTATCTGAAAAGACAGTGTGTTTACATTAAAAAGCCTACAGGCACAGGCTATAGACACCAGAACCACTACATTATGCTGTAGTGCTTCTGGTGACTATAGTATCCATTTAATGTGAGGTAAATTAGAGATTAGTGCCACTAATAATATATTGGATTGCCTACTTACCACCAGATGAGGACAAGAGGCTGATGATGGGCTCAGTCTGGCTCCACAGGTCTGGTGTAGAAGAGGCTCTCTAGAGACTGTTTTTAACAGTGCTCACAACAATTAACGAACAGGAAGCAGCTCCATTTTTTAGGGCCCCTTACACAGCTCAAGGTCTGGGCCCCCAGGGGGCATACGCCTACAATGCCCACCCATAAATCCACCTACATGGCCCATCCGTGAGTTGGGGATGTTTTATGTGTGCAATTTGTGTAAGGGATGTAGTGTGTTTATAGGGGATGTAGTGTGTTTTTGCTTGTAAGGAATGCATTGTATGTTTCTGGGTGTGTGTGTGTGTGTAAGGGGTGCAAGGTTTGTTTCTGTGTATGTAATTGAATGCAGTGTGTGTCTGTAAGGGGTGCATTAATTATGTAAGAGAACGTAAGGGATGAATTGTGTGTTTCGGGTGTGTCTGTGTGTGAGTAGGAATGCATTGTTTGTTTCTGTGTGTGTGGGGGGGATGCATTGTGTATGTGTGTAGTGTAAAAGAGAGGGTTTGTGGGGTAGGATAGGGTCCTTATCCCCCCCTCCCTCCTATAGTGCTCCTTATCCCCCCCCCCTCCCATAGTGCTCCTTATCCCCCTCCTCCCATAGTGCTCCTTATCCCCCCCCCCCCTCCCATAGTGGTCCTTATCCCAACCATCCCTCCCCTAGTGGTCCTTATACCCCCCATCCCTCCCCTAGTGGTCCTTATACCCCCCTCCCCTAGTGGTCCTTATACCCCCCCCTAGTGGTCCTTATACCCCCCCCTCCCCTAGTGGTCCTTATACCCCCCCTCCCCTAGTGGTCCTTATACCCCCCCTCCCTTAGTGGTCCTTATACCCCCCCTCCCTTAGTGGTCCTTATACCCCCCCTCCCTTAGTGGTCCTTATACCCCCCCCCTCCCTTAGTGGTCCTTATACCCCCCCCTCCCTTAGTGGTCCTTATACACCCCCCCCTCCCTTAGTGGTCCTTATACCCTCCCCCCTCCCTTAGTGGTCCTTATACCCTCCCCACTCCCTTAGTGGTCCTTATACCCTCCCCCCCTCCCTTAGTGGTCCTTAAACCCTCCCTCCCTCCCTTAGTGGTCCTTAACACCCCCCCCCCTTAGTAGTCCTTAACACCCCTCCCCCCCCTTAGTGGTCCTTACCCTCCCCTCCTGCCCATGTAGCGTGGCCGGGCGGCGCGGAACGCGGGACAGGAACCATTGTTTCCTGTACCCGGCCGCCGGCGGAATGACAGGAAATGCTCACTGAGTGAGCACTTCCTGTCATTCCGCCGGCGGCCGGGTACAGGAAACAAAGGTTCCTGTCCCCGTTCCGCGCTGCCCGGCCACGCTACATGGAGACCGGCAGGAGGGAGCGCTCTGCGCTTCCCTCCTGCCGGTCACTCAAACCCGGCCGCCCTCACACAGCAGTGCTGCGCCGCCTGGGGCTTGCTAAAGCGCTCAGGCGGCGCAGCATGAGGAGGCGCACCGGGGACAGGGATCCGGCGCCCCCTAGTAAGTTGCGCCCTAGGCGGCTGCCTAGGTCGCCTTACAGGTGGCGCCGGCCCTGACCGAGACAACCCTACACCCCCAGGTTCGTAGCTACCGCCGAGCTCGAACCTACCACCAAATCTAAAGGTAAGTATTCCTCTTGACCTATCCCACTTACCAAAAACCGACCTACCCCCAATTAAACTAAACCATCCCCCGCCACAGCACAGAGCTTGACCCCTCAAGCCTCCTGGGCGCCCCCACCCCGAATAAACAAAGCCTGCCTCAAACCATCTTGAAAGCCCAAATTAAGAAAATCCAAACCCACCTCAGACAAATGAACCCCATCACACCGGAAGTATCCCGGTAACATATCCTCCAGCTCCCTGTGCCGCACTACTACCCCCCCAGATCTCTTAATAAAAATTGCCAACAACTTATTGAACTTCCGTCTATATCTTGCCATCGCTGCGAAATCCCTCGCATGACGCCAATGGAAACGCGGTACCGTTTCCGACCAAACAATAACAACCCCGGGGATCAAAGACCTCAACTTATCCAAGTCCCTTTTAATCCCACAAACTAATTCCCTTTGCGGGACCAACCCAAAATCATTCCCCCCTGTGTGGAACACTATGAACTCGGGGACTTCCCCTTGCCCTATCCTCCGGAATAAATCCAAACACGTGTCTCTCCAACCATAACCACGAAAACCAAACCACAACACACGTAATACATTCAACGGAAAGCCGAGCTGCGTGCCCTGTCTCCGAACTGCAGCCCTCCGTTCAGCCCAGTAGACATATGAGTGGCCTACTATCCATGCGACTCCACCTGAAAAGAAAAGAAATAACTTATAACCACGGGCAACCTGAATTGTACCGCCAAAACATCAACTTGATTTATAATAACAGGTCAATTTTCTTAACCAACTCGTCCCCCAAGCCTAATCTCGCCGCCTCTGTGGCAGCCCCGATCCTGAACGAGTGGGTGCCAAATTGCGAGGGATCCATGCCCAAGCGCTCCAAACCCAACTTAAAGACCCTGGTGAATTGGAACCTCGACAACGCCGAGCCGTCAGCATGGCGAAAAAATGAACCCCGCCCCTCTGGGCGGACTTCCACATATCGCTGAGCACAGCCCACCGGGCAAGCCTCCACCTGAGGTATAGCAGACAACTTAATCGTCCGACCTCTCCCAAAGACATCAGTCTTCGAGCGCCTTAGCCGAATAGCTACTTCTGCTACCCTCAAGTCCACGTCCTCGAACTGAAGACCTTGCCTAACCTTGCTCCCACTTACAATCTCACTCACCCGAAATGCCCCAAAAAAGGCCCATACAAAAGCCACCTTAAATAGCAAGACCTCAAACAGCGAGAAACACAAACTTGGCAAGACCCCCAGTAGCTGCAGAAGCACCGTGAAAGACACCGGCCTCCTACTGTCAGGGACAGACTTCCCCCTGCGATAACCCTTAACTGCCTGCCGCACAATAAACGACTTTGTCAAATCCTCCCACCCACGGAGCTTGAAGAGGAACGCCAGTGCTGCCAAGTTCCGGCCAACCACTGCCGGGGAAGCACCCCCTGCGAACAGCCGGCAGAGCAACCATAATAAAGTCTCGAGACGTACCTTTGCCGATACCATGTCCCCTGTACAGCCTACTGCTTCGTCCCACCTTTCCCACACTTTACTATACGCTGCCCACGTGCCCGGAGCCAACGAATCCCTGATCAGTCTTCCAAGCAAGATGTCCCGAGCCGCCACATCAGATCCGGACATGGCAGACCCTCCCTTTGCGCGTTCGGAGCCTCCGCCCGAAATTTTTCCCACTGAAAGCGAGAAAGAGCATCAGCAATTACGTTTAAGAAACCTGGGACATGACGTGCACGAAAAACAATGTTCAACTGCATTCAGTACAAAACAAACCGACGAAGCAAGCGGACCACTGGGACCGATGACGCTGACAGATTGTTCACAGCCTCCACAACAGCCATGTTGTCAGTAAAGAAAACCACTCTCCTATTGCGTAAAACCTGGCCCCACAAGGAGAGTGCCACCACCAATGGGAACAGCTCGAGAAAAGCCAAGTTCCGAATCAGCGGGCTGACTGCCCACCTTTCGGGCCATCTTTCCGCACACCACTGACCCGCGAAGTAGGCCCTGAAACCTACACTCCCAGATGCATCGGTAAAGAATTCCAACTCGGGCGACTCAATACACTTTTCCCTGAAAAAGACCTTCCCATTAAAATCCTTCAGGAAGGTCTCCCACACCCCCAAGTCCTCCTTGATCGGAGCGGTGACTCTAATAAAATGATGAGGTGACCGCACTCCCGCCGTGGCATTGGCTAGGAACCGGTTAAATACCCTACCCACCGGAATAATGCGACAAGCGAAATTCAACTGTCCCAACAACGATTGTATAGCCCGCAGTGTCGCCTTCCTTGCCCCCCGCAACTCTGAAATAGCGTCGCGCAGGGACTCCAACTTATCCGCTGGCAACCTACATTCCCCGGCGACCGTGTCAATTTCAAGTCCTAGGAAACTAAGGCAAGTAACGGGCCCCACGGTCTTGTCGCGAGCCAGAGGTATCCCAAAAACCTGGCTAACCCATTCAAGACGCCGCAACCTGAAACGGCAAGCGTCAGAGCCGGCCGGCTCCACACACAAGAAGTCATCCAAATAATGGACCACAAACTTGGTGCCCGCCTCCTTCCTCACTACCCATTCCACGAACGTACTAAATTTCTCAAAGTACGCACATGAAATGGAGCATCCCATGGGTAAACACAGATCCACAAAATAGCTATCATCAATAAAACAACCCAATAAGTGGTGACACATTGGGTGAATGGGCAAAAGGCGGAATGCCGCTTCTATGTCCGCCTTAGCCAACAACGCTCCGCGTCCTGCCTCCCTTACCAGCTCGACCGCCTGGTCGAATGATGCGTAGGAAACAGAACAGAGAGCCCCGTCAATGTCATCATTGACCGATGACCCTTTCGGGTATGACAAATGGTGGATGAGGCAAAATTTTCCCGCCTCCTTCTTTGGCACTAAGCCTAGCGGGGAAACCCTGAGATCGGGCAGCGGAGGCTCTTTATACGGTCCCGCCATCCGGCCCAGGCGAACCTCATGAAGCAATTTCTCACACACTACGTCATGATGTTCGCCAACGGAGCGCAGATTACGGAAACGAGGTGCCACAACCCGCTCCCGGAAGGGAATGATAAAACCCTTCGTAAATCCCTCAAACAACAAACAGGCATCCTCTCGTTTACCGTAGCTGTTTAGCCACGGGAGCATCGCGTCTACCTTCACCGGTGACCGACCCAGCGGCAGCGGATGGTGCTGAAGCACCTCCGGCCGAGCTAGGTGCTGTGGACTTACCCCGCTTGAAACACCGGTTGTAACCGTGCCCCCCTCCGCATCCGGAGCATTCATGCTTAAAGCGGCATGAGGCACCCCACTTACATTGGCCCTCGTTATAGAGCCAGCAAAATCCCTTCCTTTGCGCAGCCGACGCGGTGGAAGAGGCACCGACGCCAGCCCCCCCCTGAAAGGGAGCCGCCTTCTGGGACATCATCAGCCTCATCCATAACGGTAGGTCCATCTGATCCCACCTCATCCCTGGATTAGCTGATAGCCTCTGGCGAAACTGCTCGTCGTACCGCCACCAGGCTAGCCCCCCATAAGACTCCCACACCCCATCTAAGTAACAAAACAGTTGTGAACATTTTTCAGGGGCCTTTTCCCCCAGCACACTCGCCAGTATGCAAAATGCTCGTAGCCAATTCCCGAAAGTTTTCGGGATTTTCCTATACCTACGCCGCTTTTCCTCCTCCTCTTTTTTAGCGTCCTTTTTGTCCTCTTCCTTCAAATCTAGGTACTCATCTAAAGGGAGAAGGGAGAAGATCTCTACAAATTCACCCTTCCACAACCTTTCTTTAACTTCCACCTTAAGGTGACACCCCAGCGGACCCGCAAACGACACATGTACATTCTGCCGTGCTGCATCCGGAATCTCCCCCACTAGCGTGTCCCTCTCCGCAGCCACTTCTGTGGCTACTGACCCCGCTGACGCTGCTGCCAACTCACCTGCCCCGCTCCCCGCCCGCTCGGAGACCGGAATCACCCCAGACCCCAAACCCGACGATCCTGGCAACCAAGCCCTGCTAAAAGAAGCCCCCTTATCCAGCCCTGAACTCCAAGATGTAAGGAACGATTTTAAGCCCTCTAATAAATCTCCAGAGTGTGGTGTACTGTGCAACTCACCAACCAAACCCCGTGGTGTTGCTGATCCTGGGGCTGCATCCCGAACTCCGCCATGCGATGGGCCTGGCGATGCTGCTGCGAATTCTCCGCCGTCCCTAGGCCTCCTGCGGCCCGCTGAACTGACTTCCAATGACCTGTGGACGAAAGAAGCACAACTGGGGAGGCCGTCGTCAGAACCCAAATCCTCCCTAACCTCAACCCTTGCGCTTCTATGCGTACTGCTACTCCTGGCCTGCCGGCCCTTTCTGCCACACCGATCCCCGGACGAACTTCTGTCCCGCCTGTCAGGAGAGCCCCCGCTCGCTGACCTGGATGCACTCTCCCGCGAGACTGGACCCCGAACGGGTGAGCCGTGGTAACGCCCAACCGAAGACTCCCCGCTGCTGCTGCGCTGTCTGCTCCGCCGGTTACTCCTGGAGCGATGACGAGATCCCCTATCACCCCCCCTGTCTCTGCGCCAACTAACGGGGCTGTCCGACCTATCCTGAGCGCGGCCTTCCCTGCCCGCCCGCTGATCTGTCGGCCTACAGCGCCCCATCTCTGTGCCAGTTCTGGAGGGGGCCATGCCACTGCCTGCTGTGACCCCGCCACCCGTCACCAGCGCCCTATGAGTAGTCCTATTGCCTGTCACCTGCGGCCGCTGCGCTGATGGAAGGGGTGCTTGCGGCCTAGCCCTCGCTTGCTGCAACCCGCTGCGTGCTCTGGGTGCCGCCCTACCCGCCCTGGAATGGGTGGCAGGTGCCGACTGTCCCCTGCTGTCCAAGCCCTTAATGGCTGCCCCATCATCTGCTGAACCTGAACGGGTTAAGAGGGCCTCCTTTGACAACCCCTGTTTTTTACCCCTTTTTGCCCTAACTGACCCAGGGGGCGACTCACCGCGATTACTCTGTCCTGCGGGCTGCTCCCTGCTCCCAACGTGGCCCGCTGCTGGTAACGAGCCCGCTGCCTCTGCGGATCCTAGCCCAGCCGCCACTTCTCCTGTTGCCGGTCCCTGTCCTGCCTGCTGACGGGCTGCGACTCCTAACCGCGCCAGCACCGGCATCAGGGCTCAAGCGTTGTGGAGGCCTGGTCCGGCGCGAAGTCCTCCGCGCCGGCGCCACCGACGGACCCGCCATGCTCAGTGCTGCCCCCAGCTGCTGCTCCATCCAAGCTGTGCCATGCTGCCGGATTGCCGCCTTCACGCCCTCGAGGATCGCTGCCATATCACTCTCAGCCACGGAATCCATCTGAAAAACAAAGAAGAAGAAATCCCAACCAGAAGCCAGCAACAGCTAACAACAGGTAAAGATTTCAAATTAAAATGGAACCCAGTTTTAAAATGGCGAATATTTATATGACTAAGCCACTCCCCTTTTACCAATTGACCAATCAAGTGACACTCCTCCATAGGCCTGCCTCCTAGCTCTGTCAAGGCCCATTCCACCTAGCTTTGCTTATTCCATGGGCTTCGTGAACAACACTCAGAGGTTCTCCAACTCACTGAAAGGGACACACCAAGCACCACAACCACTTCAGTTTACTCCAGAGCTTGTGGTTCTATTGAGCTGCAAACTTAATTTCAAATTCCCTAGCGCCTTCTTATATTTCACCGGTGGGTAGACTCCAACCCCCCTTTTTTTTTTTATTTATTTATTTATTTATTTATTTTTTATTTAACAGTTCTAATCTGTCAATAAATAGTATATAATTTTTATTTCATTAAATGTCTGATATATAGGACGTACATAACTTATATTGTCAGACATGACCGATAGGTAAAACAAAACAAACAATTCTAGAAAAACACACTAGACATACAGAAACAGTAGGTGAAGAGGGCCTTGCCCAACAAGCTTGCAATCTAAAAGGATGAGGGTAATGTCTAAATCGCATTGTGTTCACTTTCACGTTTGCGCAGTTTTGTGTGTGCCATTTTCTTCTGTACTATTTTTTATATATAAAACTGTCACTCTGTCCATTATACTATATGCCTTTTTTTACCCTTCCTGTAGTGTGCCTATAATCTATGTTTACACTATTTTTTATTTCTCTTTCAGATTTTCTGCTCATTACTGAGAATGGACGACAACTCAAAGAGCCTGTCCATCGGTGGGTCTGCGCAGGTCTCAAGCTAACTTTAGCTCATCTTTTGCCATTACAGAGAGAACCTAAATCCTTTGTACATCAGACCAATCCCAATCTGCACGAGAAATACAGCAAGATACATACCGATAGTGAATATCGAAAAATTCCAATGCTCAGTCCAAGGGCGAAATTGTAACAATGCATGAATAATCAAAGAAAAAAGGAAATACGCAGTGTAGTAGCGCAGCACTTAAGATTTAGTCACTCTGAAAACATATTTAATGAAACAGACAATACAGATCTAATTACTGCAGCAGTCTAAACCAGTACTTGGTGCTATAACTACTAATGTGACTGCAGACTTTTTAAAGTTGACTTTGCTGACATGAATTGACACTCGCAAGCCCATAAACCACACACACAAACATACAGTGTATGCAGACCATGGTAAACATTGAATTTTGAGCCCTAGACAATCTTTCTTTTTTCTATGCTATTTGCATATGTTATTTCTGTTTCTGGTGTAGCTGCTTGTGGAAGCACTAGATGGCAGTGTTTATGCATTTGACTGGCCATAAGGATGCTAGTTGCCTAATTTAACTTTGCCAAGGTTGCTGAGAGTTTGCAGGGTACAAGGATGAGATGCTGGCAAGAGGGCCAGGGGCAATCGGCCCCCAGGATTTTAGCACACATGGGATGTGGACAACGGCTTCATATCATTCTTCTGCAGATTGAAGTTGGGATGTCTGTTAGCACAGTATTTAAGGAAGGTCTTTGTTAGCACTGTGTAATTTATACAAGGCCCAAAGAGGGGAAACCTGTCCTATGAATGTTCTCACTGTTCTTCAGATCTGGACTGACCCAATGGGATATGTCTCAGTGGACTGCAGTATCCGAGTCTAAGCAGGCTGCCAGACCACAATGACTATATAAGTTGTCCCTGCAGGTGTTTGCCAATGACCGCAGACTGGTTGTCATTGGTGGAAACAGAGCCTTTCAGCATGTACAGATCTCTGTGAATTCTCCGTCATACTTTGTAAGTCATATTGATGGAAGTTGCAGGGATATATGATTTCACATACTCCAGGGTCTATCTTCGTCATATCCATATACAAACAAAAGGCCAATCATGGTACTTGCCCCCAGACCGAAGGTAGCCACCACTCTCCTGGATTTGAGGAATAAAACACATTTTGCCTCTGTGACAGTAAGCATTTTAGATCGGCATACATTAATCTGCGGAAAGCCAGTTGAGATTCAAATTTGCTGTCTTTTTTAATTATGCCAACTAAAATTGTTGACTTGATGATTGCAAGCTCAGTGGGCCAGAAAACACCATTCTTTTTTGTGTTCTGTTCTGCATTACCATTTCCTCTCAGCTTTGTAGATAGATGTCGTTCTGCTTACCTGGTGGGATTATGAAATATACATATATATGTCTTTTTTTAAGATCTCAAGATAAGATTGTCAAGTGATATGTTTAATGTATGAAGATCACTCGTGCCTCTCTCACTGCTGTATCCTGACAGCTTAGCACAGTCCCAGCTGTCTACTTCTTATTTAACGCAGGCTGCAGTCTTGCCAAATTCTATGTGACTCATAGAGGTCCATCTGCTTTCACCAGAGATTGCAAACACGTTAAAATTTATAGCGGCAAGCTAAATTCTTTGGACAAAGTGACATTTTTTATGTATTTGTGAATCAAATCATGCCCTTTCCTCTTCCTTTGCTGTATATACTATTCTGAATTCATTATGAATGGAAAAACAACGTATCTGGAAAAATTCTCCCACTTAGTCATAGTCACAACTTTTTTTGGCTCAGTTTTGCCATTACGGTTTATTTCAAAACATTTCACAAGGAGGAACACATCCAGACAGGTCTCAGGACACTATAGATTATTTGTATTCCAAACACTATAGAGTTCCTTTAACTCTGCAATGCCATTATACCTACCTCCAGTTTGTTCCTCCCCAGTAACCTTGTGAATGTAAAAAATGCTGCACTTTGAGAAAGTCTTTGTGGGTGAAACCGATCGGTATTAAGGAGCACCTTGGAACTTTTCTCCATTTCAAGCATAGGACACTTTCAAGGAGAGAATTTCCTCAAGCCTGGAGGCATCCTGACCCAGAATAGAGGGTAGACTGAGCCTTTTTCGAGTGCCGGGGATACCTGTTTGCCAGGGCCGTCTATAATATGAATAGGACCCTGGGCAAAGAATTTTGTTGGGCCCCCTCGGCCCTGCGACCCTCTCAATCCACCAACCCCCCAATTACGCCCAACCCCCAATCACTGACATATTGACACATACACACACAGACAGACATATTAAAACATTCACAGATACATACTGACACACACATACACTGACACACAAATATATACTGGCCGACATATTGACACACATTCAGACATACTGACACACACACAGACGCACATACATACACACACAGACACATACACTGACAGATATACTGACACACATACAGACACATACACTGACAGACGTATTGACACACACACACACAGACATGCTGACACACACAGGCATACTGACATACACACAGACACACTGACATACACACAGACACACTGACACACACACAGACATACTGACACACAGACACATACACTGACAGATGTACTGACACACACACAGACACATACACTGACAGAAATACTGACACACATACACTGACAGAAGTATTGACACACACACAGACATGCTGACACACACAGGCATACTGATATACACACAGACACACTGAAACACAGACAGACGTACTGACACACACACACACAGACAGACATACTGACACACACATAAATAGTGACACACACACTGACAGAAGTATTGACACACAAAGAAATACTGACACACACAGACATGCTGACACACACACACTGACAGAAGTATTGACACACACACAGACACACTGAAACACAGACAGACATACTGACACACACATACTGACACACACAGACAGAAATACTGACACACACACACAGAGACATAAATACTGACACAGACATACACACACAAACATACTAACATACATTTAGCCACCGTCCAACCACCCTTACCTTTTCTGGAGGGTGGTTTCCCTGGAGTCCAGTGGCAGGCTGAGGTAGTTGGGAGTTCCACTCTGAAACTCCCCTCCTCCCTGCCTTTCTCCTCCTGTACTGCTTTGATCTCCGGTCGGAGGAAGTGACGCGCGGCACTCACTTCCTCCCATCCGGCTGCCGAACAGGAAGGGGCCCGGTCGCGCTGTTTAAGCGTAACAGCGCCCGACTGGGCCCCTGCTGGCACATGCCCCCCGGGTGGCCCTTTGTGCATGGGCCACCCGGGGGCCCTCTTTAGCATGCGGGATGGTGCGGCTCTGTGCAGCCGCACCGCCGGGTCCAAGGGTGGCTGCGCAAATCGCGGGGCCCACGGAGCAGCTGCTCTGGGGCCCCACAGGAGCAACTGGGCCCGGGGCAGCTGCTCCGTTTGCCCCGCGATAAAGACGGCCCTGCTGTTTGCTGCTTATCGGAGGTCTTTTTAGACCTCTTTATGTGCCCTTCTGAGCATTGCTAGTGGCCCTACATTTATGAGTGCAATATTTGGTTTTAATCATATTGGTGTTTATGGGTTTACACTATGTTATGTAAATGATATGTTTCAAGTGATTAAAGATTTGTTTTAATTATATTGGTGTTTATGGGTTTACACTATGTTATGTATATTATATGTTTCAAGTGATTCAAGATTTGGAAGATTTGTATTTCCTTCACACTTGTTATGTTTATGTGGATCCTTAATACCATACTAAGAAGAATTTCAGTTGTTAGCAATCCTTGTAATTCTGTACTTATACTATAACCTCCACAGTTTTGTTTTTTCTTTCTTAAAGGCACACCACACCAATTTGTCCTTTATATTTCTGTATAATTCACGTTTTTTCAGACTAAACCGGGATATTGGTGTTTCACTATTTCACTATGTATGTGTGTTTTGAATGTACTTCATGTTGATGTTTCACATGCACATTTTCTACTGTGCAAAATATTAAAATAGCATAAAAGTATAATTCACAAATATTATCTTTATTAATAGTAATCTATTACCCTTTCAGAAATTAGAACAAAAACAGCTGCATTCAGGTCTATCTGAAGCACTGTTTAAATACATAAGTGTCAGGATTCAAAACTGACATGTAAGACTTTTTCGTTTATTACTGGCCCTTTAAGTGAACTTCATGATTTTCTCCTCTAGTGGCCTCCCTAGCCACTAAACTTTTCTCTCACCCTATCATCCTCACCTGGATTAACTAAATAGGAGGATTGATAAATCTACTCCCAGCACACAACAGTGAAGTCTATGCTCTGATAAAGAATTTCTGTTCCTGGTAATATGTTGTATTTTATCTACATGATTTCATTCTGTAGATAACTTACCTGCAGTGCCTCATCCTGTACACATCTGCATTTTCTCATACTGAAGGGCACTAACCTGCATTACTTCAACCTGAACCTGCCTGAATTACATCTTACCGAAAGACTTTCCTTATCAGCTTCCAAGAATCCTGATTTGTGGCGTATTGCCTCCATTGAAGAATCTTAACTGCTTCAATTGCTGCATCACTGCATGATCTTGTAAGCAACCTGCATTATATTATTTTGGAATATACCTGCCTGTTTCAACCTCTGCAACTCTGCATGATCCTGTATTGTCTTATCCTAAAAGGTATTTACCTATAACTAGCTGCATTGCAAAGTACCCTGGAAATCCATATCTACTTGGTATAAATTCAAGTCTGCTTGTATACAAAATACTTTATTAATTTACTTTCTAAAGATCTTGTTTGTGGTATATCGCCTAAACACTGTTTTTCTCAAAGTATCCTGTTTGTGACAGACTGCCATTTATTCCTTATTTCAGTAAATTTGTTATGTCTAATACGACAAAGTTGTAACCAATAACCTTTGCAATCGTCTCCTCTCTGACCTGCTCAGGAGTTTGACAATAAGTGTCAGGTAGGTACTTGGTTGTCATGGGAACAAAACCAGCAACATACTAATTCCTATGCACTATGACCCCTATAAAGATTTCTCTAATGGTCCTGTCAAAGCCAAATTAGGTCCCTCGATTTAATATTGTTGGATAAGATTTCCGAATTATGTAATATTTTTAAATAAACTTTTAAAATTATTTTTAAAAAATATATATATTTAAAGCTATATCTATATATTAAAAAAATAATATTACAGAATTAAAACATTTTTCAGAATATTAAATAATTTCAAGTTTGTCCACAAATATTAAAAGGTCTAAGTGCGTACAGTTAATTTTAACAAAGCATGTTTGACATAGGAGAACAGTAAGTGAAGAGGGCCTTGCCCAAATGAGCTTGCAATCTAAAAGGATGAGTTACACATACACATAGGGCAGTGAGTGAATTAAATGATCCGGATATACCTGAAAGGATGGGAGGGGTGTTTGGGAGAATGGTGCGCACACAGCAAGGGAGACCTACAATGGAACAGCAAACGGTTTAGGAAACAACATTACTTTTTAAGTAGTGCCACAATGCTTCAAGGCAAGCCTCATTTGACAGACAGGAGTTTTTTTTGTAGGACTGAGAAGAAACTCAAACTACATCCTGTATGATATTCTAAAAAGAGAGGTATAGATTATATACCAACAAGTGGAGCGCTATAATAGATATAAGTAATATGGGGGTACACTCACCCCTCCAGTGCAATGACAGCCTTGAAAATATGTATCCAAAAATACATACAAAACAAAACAACAAAAAAGAGAATATAGTGCAGATGGTTTACAAAATAACAGTGAGTAATAGTAAGAAATGTCTTAAACCACTCACATGGGTATGGGAGCCATATCATATAGGCTCCATAAATAACTCCTTTTGGCTTTTAAGGCAGCAACACACCCCTTGGTCCCAAACGGTATTTCTCTGGGGATATAAAGCAGAAAGAAATAAGCCAGATGGGTAGTATTGTATGGAGAATAAATATAGTACAAGTGATAAAGGTTGTGCTCACCTTGAACAGAGCCTTAGATTCCCGGCTCTGAGGTTGATTGGCAGTATGCTAATTTGATCGGGATAGCATTCACCACATAAACTTCCTGGAGGCTAGAAGGATTTTTGGAACTTAAGGAGCAGAGTGAAACACAAATCTCAACACCAGCAGAGATCACCACAGAAAAGACGGAGAAGTATAGAGGAAGGGGAGTTAGAGGAGGAGTTTACCTCCAGAGGAAAAAAGAGAGACAGACGGAACCAGTAGACAGGAAAGATAGAGAAACACGAGCAGGAATTTTTTATTTGACTCCATATGCTTTAAACTCCCCCCAAATCAAATTATTACAGAAGGGTCTAAAATTCGCAGCAACTAAAGGGTTAAACAAATTTGAAACATATGTTGATTTAAATAGATTTAAGAGGACATTGTGTCTAAAGAAATTTTTTCAAAAGAATCCCATTATGACTAATTCTGAAGATATTCAACAGGACAACCATAAACATAAAAATCAGAAAGAAAAATCAAAGTTTTTCCCCAAAAATTAAATTTCAAGCAAAATGATAACATTTGAAAAACTAGTGATGAAAGACATAAACAAAATAAAAAAAACAAATAAACATCAACAGAATCTCACAAGGAAAGGATGTATGGCCCTAAAGAAATTCCAGAAAGACAACTCAATAATTATTAAACCTGCGGATAAGGGGGGAGGTGTAGTCCTTATGACACTAGATGACTATAATAAAATTATTGGAGGACACTAACACCTATACAAAACTAGGAGCAGATCCCACTAAAGATCTTAAGGAGAAATTTCATAATTATCTAAATGAAGGATACAAAAACGGGATCTTGAATCAAAAAAAGTTTAATTACTTAAAAATTGATTTTCCAAAAATTCCGGTATTATACCACCTCCCCAAAGTCCACAAGAACCCCACTCAACCTCCAGGAAGACCCATAGTTTCGGGCATTGGATCTATATCCTGTAGATTATCTGAGTTTGCAACCAATTTTGCAACCAGTGTTTGCAACCAATTGTTCGACAAATACCCAGTTACTTAAAATACACTGGAGATATATTAAGGCAAATAGACAAATTAGTGTGGAATGAGAATTATTTCTTGACCACTGCTGACGATAGTTCCCTTTATACCATCATTGCCCATGATAGGGGCTGTATGGCCACTAGGTTTTTTCTAGAGCAATCACATTTTTCACCAGAGCATATAGATTTTATTATGCAAGGGATTCTTTTAATTTTAACCAGTAATTATTTTTGGTATGATGGGCATTTTTACCTGCAGGCCTGTGGAACGGCGATGGGAACAAGGTTCGCGCCCAGCTATGCCAATCTTTTTATGGCATAGTGGGAGCTCCAGTTTGTACTTCATGGGGCTGGCTGGGCGACGGGCCTCGTTACCTATCGCCGTTATATAGACGATCTGTTCTTTATTTAGGAGGGCACTGAAGAATCACTAACTAGTTTCATTAATACACTAAATACCAACGATTGGGGCATAGTCTTAACCACGGATTTTAGTAAAATGAGGGTTAATTTTTTAGACCTTGACATTTTTATTGAAGACAAAAAAATCAAAACTAGTACCCATTTTAAAAAAGTTGATGTAAATAGTTTTATTCACACTACGAGTTGTCACTTCACACCTTGGCTTAAGGGAATCCCCAAATCCCAATTTATCCGAATTAAAAGAAATTGCACTGAGGAGATAAAAATGTATTGAACAGTCGCACAAATTAGAAGTTAACCTATTGTCACGACAGTGACCCCTTCACGCAGATGGTAACCCAGGAAGAGACGTATAATGGACCTTAGGGTGGCCGGACTTAACGTCAGAGAATCGTCAAATGAATAGCCAAAGGTCAAGGGAGTACGGAAAATGGAATACACAAGAAATAGCCAAGCCAAAAGTCGGGGAGCCAGAGAGGAGAGTAGTCAGTAAGGAAGCCAAGGGTCAATATACCAGAAAAACAGACGAATAATATCAAGAGCACTAGAGGGAATAAACAAGAACCACACTAGGGCGCTGAGAGAAGGACAGGGGCGCCCTTTTATAGTGAGGTGTGTCTAGCTTTAAAGCCACGCCCCCAAAAGGTCCGGGAGCGTGGCCACGTTTGAATTTTCGCGGCAAAATCCTGATGACGTCGGCGCGCATACGCCGCATCATAAGAGGGGTTTTGCCGCAAGCGGCTAGCGCCCGACAGGCTGCGCCGCCTCCCGGAAGCAGCCAGAGAGACTGCCGCGCTGCGCGGGTCCGGCGGAGAAAGGTAAGGTATCGTCACACCTATTGGAAAAGGGATACAAACAAGATGATTTAACTAATGATCTAAATCAAGTAATGGCAATCAAGAGAGAGACTTTACTAATAGATAGAGGGAATAATGATAATAAAATAAGATTTAATAATGCCATACCAATTTTCTGCAACTACAGCCATGGCAATCGTCAATTTAAAAAAAATATTAATAGACATTGGTCAATCCTAAAGGAGGACCCAGTCCTGTCTACCATTTTACCAGATAAACCCAAGGTGTTTTTTTAGAGGAGCTCCAAATATGAAAAAGTTATTAGTAAGAAACCATATCAGAAAACAATGTAGTATAAAACCAATCGATACCAGGCAAGGTTTTTTTGGGTGCGGTATGTGCCTGGCGTGCAGAAGCACTGGAAGTAAAAAGAGACATATAGGGAAATTTGAAAGTAGTAAGGATAATGAAGAATTCGATATTAAAAGTCTCATCAACTGCTATTCAACTAATGTAGTTTACTTGTTGGAATGCCCATGCGGCCTTAAATATGTGGGCCGCACAAAATGGAATTTGCACACCAGGATAGAGGAACACATAAGGAACATTAAAAAGGGGTTTGTGGGACATAGTGTGTCGAATCACTTTAAGATTGCACATAACTGGAAACTGGAGAGGGGGTGATTTTAATAAAATTTTAGTCCAAAATGAAATGAGATGGATCTTTAACCTTGGGACTTTACAACCCAAAGGTTTGAATATAGATTTCGAACTCTGCCATTTTCTTTAAAATCACACTTGAGCACGCACCTCCTGAGAATCTACATTTTATTTTAAGATTATTGTAAATAAAATCTGAAAAAAGGGAAAAAGGAAGAAAAACATTTCCATTTCTTTAATTTTTATTACATATGTATTTCTCATTCAGATATGAACTGTAACAACCTTGTATTTAAGGACCTTCTATTCCTCTTATGCCCATTTTCAAAATGGAGCTTTACAATATTATTAGGAGGAGTTTAGTTTGACCAATCCCCCTTTATGAAAATTCAAATTTTGAAGTATCCTGTTTTTATTTTATTTTTCCCGGTTAGTAGGTCCTTGATGGTCACTCACATTGTGTTAATGTATATGTGCACTTTATTCCGGTGGCGGGGGGCGGTCCTGGGCGGGTTAGCCCGTTACGTCATTTCCGCCGACCTCCGACCGGATGGTGAGTATATTATAGGTACACTTGTGGCACCCTCCCCCTGCACACACCGCCACCTAACAAGGGTTACGTCAGAGCCAGTGTGCCCACGGGGATCTCCAATTTGGCGCACGTCTCGCATGTGACGTCATTGGAGTTCAGTCCCCCCCGGCCGGCCCCTGGCCCTCAATATGGGAATTATTTTTACCAGTTTTTCAAGTAAGTTCGTGACGCCCTGGCTAAGCACAGCGCGTCACTTATATACATCCTGATTATGTATTTACACTGGGGTGTTATCTAGGCGGCGGTGGAGGGCGGAAGTGGCGGTCGGCATGTTCCGTGCCGCCACTTCCGCCAACCACTACCCTGATTGGATACCCTTTACAATGACACCATTTAACAACCAATGGAATTTTTTCCAATTAAGTTCTTCTTTTGAGTGAAAGGAAGTTTAGCCAATGGGAACCCCTTTACCACAGGTGGTTTGACCATATGAGCAAAAATGAATTGTTTTAATTTTATGATTGGACAATTATACACCAAATGACCCCAAAGGGAGGACCCATATGAATTTTGGAGCATTTATAAAGCAGAAGATTCCTGAGGCTACTCTACAGCTACTGAGGAAGCTCATACAAGAGTGAAACGCGTTTAGCTGGATTTTGGACTTTTATATTTGGACTTTTTTCATTTTACTAATGTGTTTTTTATAATTCTAGCATTGCTTTTATTTTCAATAAATTATTTGTTATATCTACACATATCAGTCCTAAAAGTCCTTTCTAGCCTCCAGGAAGTTTATGTGGGGAATGCTATCCCGATCAAATTAGCATACTGCCAATCAACCTCAGAGACGGGAATCTAAGGCTCTGTTCAAGGTGAGCACAACCTTTATCACTTGTACTATATTTATTCTCCATACAATACTACCCATCTGGTAGGCATGTGCATGGGGAACATTTTCAGTTTGGTTCGGCATTCCGAAATTTGGGATTTTCGCTATTCGGGACTTCGGCAATTCGGCACTTCAAGACTTCGGAACTTCGGCAACTTCGGAACTTCGGCACTTCGGAACTTCGGCACTTCAGCACTTCGACACTTCGGAAATTCGGCAACTTCGGCATTTCGGAATTTCGGGACTTCGGCACCTCGGGACTTCTCTTGCAGCCGCTTGGTACATAACTCCCTAATTCCCACGGTATTCGGGAGTTATCTACCAAAAGGCTGAAAGACCTAAATTGGTCTAAAAAAAAAAAAAAAAATAGCACCCCCCCGGCTCCCACCCCTGAGCGGCAGGTGGGGGCCCTAACGTAAAATGATGGGGGGACGATGTATTGTCCTCCCCCCTGGCCCCCACCCCTGAGCGGCGGGAGGGGACCCTAAACCAGAATAAGGGGAGGGACCTAATGTCCTCCCCCCTGGCCCCCAACCTTGAGCGGCGGGTGGGGGCCCTAAATATTAATAAGGGGGGACCTAATGTCCTCCCCCCTGGCCCCCACCCCTGAGCGGCGGGTGGGGCCCTAAAATAAATGTCCCCCCCAGGTGACTAGGGGTCCCCAAACTCCTAGTCACCCCCTCCCCCCCAATAAAAATTTTCCCCCTACCTACCCCCCTTACCTTAAAAACTAATGAGGGGGGGGGCTTTAACTAAGTACCTGTAAAAAAAAAATAGAAAAACTTACCATTCGATGTTTTCTTTCTTCGAAAATCTTCTTTTTTCAACCCCCTAAAAAGGCCAAATAAAAAAACCATAATAACTGACGCAATTATAAAAAAAAAAAAAAAATCCATCTTCACCCATGGAGGGCTCCGCGCAGACTGAGCTCTGCAGGGCGGGGACTAGGGGTTTGGGGACCCCTAGTCACCTGGGGGGGGGATTTTTTTTAGGGCCCCCACCCGTCGTTCAGGGGTGGGGGCCAGGGGGAGGACCTTAGGTCCCCCCTTGTTTTACTGTAGGGCCCCCACCCACCGCTCAGGGGTGGGGGCGGGGGGGAGGACATTAGGTCCCCCTCTTATTAGTATTTAGGGCGCCCACCCACCGCTCAGGGGTGGGGGCCAGGGGGGAGGACCTTAGGTCCCCCCCCCTGTTTACTGTAGGGCCCCCACCCACCGCTCAGGGGTGGGGGCCAGGGGGAGGACATTAGGTTCCCCCCCCCTTATTCTGATTTAGGGCCCCCACCCACCGCTCAGGGGTGGGGGCCCGGGGGGAGGACAATAGGTCCCCCCCATTATTTTACATTAGGGCCCCCACCCACCGCTCAGGGGTGGGGGCCAGGGGCTCGGGAGGGGGGAACTTATTATTTATTTATTTTTACAGCGAGTAGGGGCATAATTTACTAATACCAAGTAATCTTTACTTAGCATTAGTAAATTTGGCTGAAATACCAATTTAGGTCTTTCAGCCTTTTAGTAGTAGATCTCTAATACCGTGGGAATTAGGGAGTTATCTACTTATTCATTCCTGTCATTACATTGACTGGACAAGTAACTTACATTTTATTTGAATGTGTGTTACTTGATTGTTGTAAGTGTTGCAAATGCTTACAGCTGAATCCTGGTTATGTTAGTATACTTTTTATTTACAATTATTTACAATGTAACATTCTTCTTCTTTCACTGGGTAAGTTTATTAGTACTTAGGCAATACTGTGCTTCGGAACTTCGGCACTTTGACACTTCGGCACTTTGAAACTTCGGCACTTTGAAACTTCGGCACTTTGAAACTTCGGCACTTCGAAACTTCGGCACTTCAGCACTTCGGAACTTTGGAACTTCGGAACTTCGGCACTTCGGAACTTCGGAACTTCGGCACTTCAGCACTTCGGAACTTCGGCACTTCAGCACTTCGGAACTTCGGCACTTCAGCACTTCGGAACTTCGGCACTTCAGCACTTTGGAAGTACCCGAATGTCCGAATTGTCTGAAATTCGTCCAAATACATATTCGGACTGAAACGAATTGCACATGTCTACCATCTGGCTTATTTCTTTCTGCTTTATATCCCCGGAGGAATACCGTTTGGGACCAAGGGGTGTGTTGCTGCCTTAAAAGCCAAAAGGAGTTTCATATAGGCTCCAACCCATGTGAGTGGTTTAAGCCATTTCTTACTATTACTCACTGTTATTTTGTAAACCATCTGCACTATATTCTCTTTTTTGTTGTTTTGTTTTGTATGTATTTTTGGATATATATTTTCAAGACTGACATTGCACTGGAGGGATGAGTGTACCCCCATATTACTTA
Organism: Pelobates fuscus; assembly: GCF_036172605.1. Lineage (NCBI taxonomy): Eukaryota > Metazoa > Chordata > Amphibia > Anura > Pelobatidae > Pelobates > Pelobates fuscus. Next base: position 427,320,914 of record NC_086318.1, on the reverse strand, counting down.
TATCTATTATAGCGCTCCACTTGTTGGTATATAATCTATACCTCTCTTTTTTGAATATTTGCACTTTACTGTGGATTAGGGTATTCCACTTTCCGTGTTGAGCTGCTTCTTTTATTCAGGCACTCTAGAGTATCACTCACTATCTCCGTAAAGGGGTAGCTGTTTTTGTGTGTGTCTACATCCTGTATGACATTTTTTTGTAAAAAGCTATATCCATGGCTTCTTGAAGCAGTCATCATTAGCTCCAATAATTTAGGTTTTACCTACAACCCAACTGGAGCTGACCTCAATAATCCCATAATCACAATTTGTTGGTGGTCCATGAGCAATGATAGAATACAGAATACCGAGAAAAGTTCTTCCTACACAAAACAAGAATATTCGGGTTACTGTGTTGATTACTTATGTAGACAAAGGATAAAAAATATGGTGAACAGAGGTTTCCAGCCTCTGCCTCCAACTTTCAGGACGTAAATTGCACATGGCTAGATTTTACTAAAATGTATAATATTTAGATCTGTGCATGGTGATTAAATTTGAAACAAAAAGGTTAATTCATTCCTCGTTTATTTTGTTTCAGAATATAGTATTGAGAAGTGGAGCGATATCAAACTACAATAAGCCCCTCTCCCACATGCAACAGAGCTTTCAAAAGGAAAAGAGAATACTTATACTTCTCACTGGATGGTGTTCCAATTTATGCTCAGCATGTAAGAGAAAAATATAAAAAGATCATAGAACAGATCTGTATAGATTAACTGGCACTTCTTAAAATGTATATATATATATATATATATAATTACTAAATCAGCTGGATATGTAACAATTTATTGCCAGTATATAACAATATCAAATATTAAACAAACTATAAAAATTTGTATAAAAACACAAGCATAAAGCATATCACTGCAGGTCACTGAATGAATTCCCGTTCTGAATGAAGGCAAAACAGGCACTGATTGTTTAAACAACGAGCCTGCCGATCCGGACGTTCTCTGGACGTCCCACATATGCAAATGAAGTAGGTTAGAATGCACCAATTAACTGCTGGACCTGTCATATAAAAACTTTCGAGAGTGAGGAGAAACTTAGCACATTACGTCCTGACCAAGCCGTCTGTGAACGGAGAAACGCGTAGACACGGAAGCACGTTAAGAAGAGGGCAGAGCCTACTAACAAGCCGGGAATTTTTGAAAAGAGCAGCAGCTGATTACTCACGTATTACCCGGACTGCATCAAAAGGAACTCCACTGACCCCTTAACGTAGGAGACATCTCCCAGTGTGGGAAAGCCTGGTTGTGGGTAACGGGAACATATACCGTTTACCCACCATCCCATCTAGTAAGCAGTAACCTGTTTTATATTCTGTGTATCTAGCAGTGATCTGCTTTGTGTTTGCATATTAAGCAGTGACCTGCTTCATGTTTGTTAACTAAGCAGTGATATGCTTTATGCTTGTGTTTTTATACTCATTTTAATAGTTTGTTTTATATTTGATATCGTTATATACTGGTAATAAATTGTTTCATATCCAGCTGATTTAGTAATTATATATATATATATATATATATATATACATTTTAAGAAGTGCCAGTTAATCTATACAGATCTGTTCTATGATCTTTTTACATTTTTCTCTTACATGCTAAGCATAAATTGGAACACCATCCAGTGAGAAGTATAAGTATTCTCTTTTCCTTTTGAAAGCTCTGTTGCATGTGGGAGAGGGGCTTATTGTAGTTTGATATCGCTCCACTTCTCAATACTATATTCTGAATACTCTATATGTGGTGAAGGGATCACTTTGAAGTGTGGTAGCTAGTATCCATTAAATATTTGAGAATTTGTATAACCTATAAATAGCTCTATTTTTGCTCCTATAGAGTTTCTATATACCAAGCGCTCCAGTATTGTGTATTTTATTTTGTATATTTTGTTTCATGATTCGGTCCTATGGAGATTTGGTATTTGGAAATCCGGGGCCACTCGCTGATCACTCAAATTTCGGATGAAGTGCGGTTTGTTGAAACTGAATTCACAAGTTTAAGAACGGTGCAGATGATGGGAGAGCCGTGTATTAAATAATAATATAATTAAATTGAATATTACAAAGCAAACAGTATGATTGCCTGATAACCTGTTCTCAGTTTAGTGCAAGAACGGGAAAGCAATTTAAAAACAGATCATCTCCAAGACTGGTCTAGATGAATATTCAATGCTGCTTTTTGAGCATGTGGAGTAGTGTTTATCAGATTAGTAAAGAATTTGGCCATGATACGAGAGGACTGAATAGAGTGCAGAATTTAATATAGAATCTAGTAACATAGCACTGGGAGAGTATTAGTTTTCATTTTCTGTAAATCTGCAATTAATTCCTTTAACCCCTTAAGGACACATGACATGTGTGACATGTCATGATTCCCTTTTATTCCAGAAGTTTGGTCCTTAAGGGGTTAAAGACACTCTGTCAACACAAATTCAGGGCAAATATGACATATATCTGTTTTGAAGTGCTTTAAAGGATCACTATAGTGTCAGGAAAACAAAGCTGTTTTCCTGACACTATAGTGCCCTAAGGGTGCCCACACCCTCAGGGTCCCCCTCCCATGGCGCTGAAGGGGTTAAAACACCTTCAGCCGCTTACCTTAATCCAGCGCCGCGCTCCCTCAGCGCTGGTGACCTCTCCTCCCTGTCCGATGTCCACTCCCCCATTCGAAATCAGTGGAGCCGAATGCGCTTGTGCGGCAAGTGCCGCGCGCGCATTCAAAGTGTCCATAGGAAAGCATTTCTCAATGCTTTCCTATGGACGCTCTGTGCAATGGAGGCGAAATTCGCCTCCAGCGTCGCAGATGTGCCTCTAGCGGCTGTCCGGAAAACAGCCACTAGAGGCTGGATTAACCCCCAATGTAAACATAGCAGTTTCTCTGAAACTGTTATGTTTACATGTGAAGGGTTAAAAGCTGAGGGACCTGGCACCCAGACCACTTCATTGAGTTGAAGTGGTCTGGGTGACTATAGTGTCCCTTTAAACTTAGTGCTAGCAAATGTATGACTAGAAAGCTACCTATTAATACAAATCCCATGCCAAAAATGTGCCAGTTTTCTTGCTCTAGAATAGCTACAAATATGTTTCATAAATTGGCTTAAATAAAGATGACTTTTGCCTTTTCCATGGTTGCTGTAAATGGTTAATTTTGCTCTTTGCTTTACTGTCCTGATGTTTTGAATGGGTTGAGCACATTTTGTGGACGGCAGTGCTCCGTTAACGTACAGGCGTATGAACACGAACCTTGGATTTTTTTCTTCTGCACTTTTATTCTGCACATCTACATTCACCATAGTTAACAATAATATGGTTAACAAAGAAAAAAAACAATAAAGGAAATATTACGTAGGAAAAATAAAAAATATTCTAAGGGATTGGCCTTGTTCGGTAACACACAGACTCTGGTTCAATACACCTCCAATAAATTAAGCAGTGTAGGAAACATGACATGTAATTTCTACCTTACATTATGGATTAGTGCTATCATTGCCACTGGTTGATCTGTCAGGTTATCTACAAAATCACCCCACATGTACCAGACTCACTAAAGAGGCATACATTCTCTCCGATTATTTATGTATGTCTAGCGAGCAATGTAGCAGAGGATATAATTACTGACAATGTCAGTTTTACAATAAGTTTAAGCCAGGGGTAGGTGACCTTCGGCACTCCAGATGTTGTGGATTACATCTCCCACGAAATGCCATAATTCTGGCAAAGCATCATGAGAGCTGTAGTCCATAACATCTGGAGTGTTGAAGGTTGCCCACCTCCGGTTTAGGCAATGCTCTAGGGTTTACAAACAGCAGATAACATATCACTGTAAGTGGAAGGGTGAACTGTAAAACCCCAGATTCTAATAGACATGTGAGAGTTTTAGAGATCATGGTAAGTTCTAGAAGATGGAACCATTTACCCAAAGCAATTTCTGGACTACTAACTCTCAATCCCAATACTGCATAATCTTTCACTACAGAGACGTGGACTAAATACCAAGAGAGATACATCATACAAGTGACTTAAGATCCCCGTTGCCAGCAGGCAGACACATGGAACGGGAAACTTCCGGTGGTACACAACAGACCAGTCCTGGGCTCTCCAGCCACACTACGTGACTAGCGGCCTCCACAGACTTGGCCCCAAATGGGCTTGTACCCACCGCAACACCATGCCCATGTTCTTCCTTTGTTATGAATAACTGTAAGCCTGCAAGATGCCCATTGGTACCTATGTTTTACTAATGATGTCAACGCTGGTACAATTATTGTCACATGACTGTCATCCATAACACTGTTTACCACTCAAGCAAAAATAAAGAATGAAATTTTTTTTTAAAAATACCAAGAGAGATAACGATCAATGCCTCCAGGTCAAATCCATTCATTCACAGCGCGAAACGTTTGTCATGTTCATTCTGTTCGTTTAACAAATGTTGCTTTTTAACAAACAAAATAGTAGTGTTAAATCAACATCAGTAAAACTCTGCTATTAGTTAATAACTAAACAATATAACCTAATTTCCGGTCTCCAGCTCCAGCTTCCAGAGCTGCAGACCATGGATCTTGCATGCACTGCCCAATCAGAGCGTTGCCGTGGGTTACCACGGCAACGCTCTGATTGGGTCTCGCGAGATCCATGGTCTGCAGCTCTGCGGAGCTGCAGACCGGAAATGAGGGCCACCGGACCACCAGGGACCCCACGGCAGCCCCCACTGGACCACCAGGGATATAAGGTAATTTTTTTAGTCACCCCCCCCTCTCCTCATCAATCACCCCCCCTCTCCTCATCACCCCCTCCCTCTCACAATCACCCCCCCTCCTCATCTCGACGTTTTTTAAATGTATTATCCGTGCCACATTTTTTTTATAAAGGTTAGTACCAATCACAACATGTTTCATTTAACATATTGATATATATCACAGTAATGATGTATTTTATTGCCTCTCATGTAATTTACAAACTTAAAAATGGGAGGTGAAAGGGCCTCATAAGTGGAATAGCCTAGGGCCTCTTTTCATCTAAATCCGGCCCTGGGTAGGAGGAGGTGGGGTGAGTAGCTGCACTGTTGTCTCTGTAAAACAGATAAATAAACTGTTTTTAACTAACTTATACTGCTCGAGAGGGTGTGTGGGGGAGGGCAGCAAAATCTGATTAATGACTAGAGCTCTCTAGCGTTAGGAATACAGGTTTATGTTCCTTCAAAGATGTTTGGCTTTTCGCCTCTATAATTGGAATTCCTCATTGCATAGCGCTTGTCATGAGTCCTGGCTACAGTACAATGTGATCTCCTTTCTATACACTATTAAGCCATATTTTATTAACTCTTCTTTTGCTAGTGTTAGTAACCTGATTAGGAATAAAGAGGGAATAGACATGACACATGCGCTTAGATTTACTGTTGAAAAAACATATGAATACATCACTGACTGAAATGTATCATTGATTAGTCAATTTTACTTCTTCAAACATTGTGTGTGTAGTATTGTTTATTTGGACCAAGAAAAAAATGGACTAATAATGTATCTGTACTTTCCCAATTGGACCTTAAGGAAAAATATAATGCATTCTGACTTCTACCTTGAACGTATTTCTGTGCATTGTAAGGTATGCATTAAACGGTTACTCCAGGAAAGATCACTAGTGATATGAAGTGGTAATGGTGCCTGGAGTCTGTATGTGCTGCTTCCTCTATGAAACGCATGACATTCTGAGTGTAACCACTTTGCTGGCAGAGGTGTAATTCCAGCTTCGACAGCCTCGTTGGGGTGTCCTTAGCGAGCCAGAAAAAGCGTTCTGAGCTGGCTAATGTCAATTCTGTGCATATTCCTATGCAGAGAGTTGCATTAATTGGCTGACAGCGGCCAATGAGTGATCAGCAGGATTGACATCTGCAGATTTTATTTATTTAAAACAGTATTAAAATGTGATTCATTATTTATTTAATTTTCTTCCAATTCTTTTTTTTTTTTTTTTATTCAAATGAAGGGATGAGTTGCTGCAACACAAGCCCCTGGGGTTAATACATTAGAAAGACTACAGACTGTAACTTGCTTGATAGTCTATTCAACCCAACACATATAAAATTGCTGAAGCATGTTAGAACAAATTTAGTTTTTGGATTCTTTGAATGTGTTGCCATCTTGAGGAAATTAGACGTACTGCATCATCTTAATGCATCATGGGGATCACAAATTTAGTTGCCAAAATAACTCACTAATTAATAAAAAAGCAAACATACAAACCAGAGTTGTGCAAAATCTACAGCATCTGCTGGAACCAGGAAGTGTATGATGGGCTGCCCAGCATGGTGACCTGCCTAGACATTCCAGATTAGCATCAAAACACCTTCTATTTTACACCACGAGGACATTTCTTTACTTCCTTGCACCCTTTTGGGTGCTTGGAAGCTTTTTGGAGGTCATGCAAGGAGCTGGCGTCATAAAGCAACAATATAAATCCCCTCGTGTAGCCTTCTTCCCATCCCGAGGTGTATTTATTTCTGCTTTTATATATTTAGTTTGAACCTCACATGCAAATCTTTTTTATGTAAAAGATTGATTGGATATGTAGCACACGCCAAATTTTATTTGGATTCACTCTCAACAAATCCTGTAGACAAGATGCTAGAGCATCATTAATAAATTTCTGTAATGCCAAGGGGACTAGGACCATACACAGAGCGCTATACCCGTGTTGGCGCTATATAATAATAATAATAATTGAACTAGTCACCATTATTGGCAGCAGGGGCGCATCTAGGACTGAAAATCTGGAGGGGCACTGCCTCTGAGAGAGCACCAGCAGATACCCAGAAACTATATTAAAAATATTAATATTTTCCTAGTCCCTACCTCTCTTTAGGAGCTTGGCAGAGCGTCATTGAAATTACAGTCCTGAAAGCAGTCACTTCACTGGCGCACCGGCTGCTGTTCGCACTGATAGAGCAGGGATATGGTGTGATATCTTAGCATGTACTCGGCTCAGCCGATAAAAGATCATTATGCGTTTAAGAGCCGGTATCACTCTGCACTCTTATAACTTGTCCAGAGTCAGACACTCAGCTCACACTGCTTTTTCATTGGCTGAGCAACACTGCGCATGTTCTAATAAGGAAACGTTACACAAGTGTAAAGCCAAAATCTATCAAATCCATTGAAGATGTATACAATCTGTATGAATGACTTGTAAGTGTATTGTTATTGTAACACAGATAATTCCCTACCTGTTAAAGAGGACATGACTGTCTATATCAGTGGTAGTCAACCTTTTTCTAACTACCGCCCACTAATGCATCTTTTTGGTTGAAAAAATTTCCTTACCGCCCACCAGTTTTCGCGCAAGTGCGGAATATTTTTTTCGAAAGGAGGGTGTTTTAAAAAAAATAAATGTACGTACATTTATCTTTTTATTTGCAATTAATGCATGTTTATAATGTTTTTAACTTTATAAAAAGTTTAATGAGAAAACAATAAAGTAAATTGAAATTACCTTTACTAGTGATTAATGAGATCCTTGAGGTTGTAAGGAACAAACGAAGGTCTCCTCTTTCGGTGATATTCAGACGACTTCTCTGTTTGCGCATAATATGATTTCTCATCTGTGCGTCAGCTCCCCTCTTCTCCCTCCTCAATTCCCCTCCCCACCTTTTTTCCCCCCTTTTTTTAACCTTCCTTATAGCAATGCCCAGTAGGAAGGCTGAGCTAGGTATCCCACTATAACAGACTGGCACACATACATACAGACATACAGACACACATACAGACATACAGACAGACAGGCACACACACACAAAGACATACATACAAAGACACATACACATACAGACAGACACAAGAAACAGACACACATACATACACACATATATACAGACAGACACACACACACGACACATACATACACACATATATACAGACAGACACACACACACGACACATACAAAGACATACATACAAAGACACACACACACACACAAAGACATACATACAAAGACACACACACACAAAGACATACATACAAAGACACACACACACAAGACATACATACAAAGACACACACACAAGACATACATACAAAGACACACACACACACATACATACAAAGACACACACACACACACACACAAAACATACATACAAACACACACACACAAGACATGCATACAAAGACACACACACGACATACATACAAAGACAAGACACACATATATACAGACATACACACAGACACAAACAAGACATACATACAAAGACAAGACACATGTATACAGACATACACACACACAAGACACATACATAAGACACACACAGGACATACATACAAAGACAAGACACACATATATACAGACATACACACACACACAAGACACATACATAAGACACACATACAGACACACACACAAGACATACATACAAACACAAGACACATGTATACAGACATACACACAAGACACATACATAAGACACACATACAGACACACACACAAGACATACATACAAACACAAGACACATGTATACAGACATACACACAAGACACACAAGACACATACATAAGACACACACAAGACATACATACAAAGACAAGACACACATATATACAGACATACACACACACATAAGACAGACACAAGACATACATACAAAGACAAGACACATGTATACAGACATACACACACAAGACACTTACATAAGACACACACAAGACATACATACAGACACACACAAGACATACATACAAAGACACATACACAAACAAACACACATTATATTTAAGTCACCCTCCTGTTTCCTACCTTTAAGGTGCAGGAGGGTGACTTTCCCTGGGGTCCAGTGGTGGCTCAGGTGCATGGGAGTCAGAGTTCCCACTCTGACTCCCTCCTCCTCCTTCCTCCCGCGCGGCTCTCTGTATGCTGGGAGGAGTGACCGGGGAATCACTTCCTCCCAGCAGATTTGATGTCATCACAGGGGGCCCGGTCGCGCTGTTAAAGCGCCCAGCGCTGACCGGGCCCCCTCACAATCCACATCCATCGGGTGGCCCTGACAGCATGGGCCACCCGATGGACCCCTCCATATGCGGCCCCGGCGGTTTGCCGCCGGGGCCGCAAGTGGTGATGGCGGTACCCAGTCACAGTGGTACCGCCGGCTCGCGCCCGCCCGCCTGCCCAATTTATAAAAAAAAAATTGAAAATCCCTACCGCCCACCTGGAATCCTGAAACGCCCACTAGTGGGCGGTAGGGACCAGGTTGACGACCCATGGTCTATATAATAATAAAGCATTTACAGTACATTCAGATTGCTCTGGTTTTAAGTAGGTCCTGGGGATGTTACTATTACCCAATTTAACAGTACTCATCTTATCTACCTCAGTAGCATGAAGGGCTGAGTTGACCCTGCCGGGATTTAAACCTGCAACCAAGAGTTGAACAGATTCAACTGTTGATGCATTAGCTCACTGAGCTTCATGAGACTATCTATACGTTTTGTAGACAGAGGAAGGATCAGAAAATATCCAAAAGTAGGTTGAGTGCCCCAAACGATATCAAAACATATTTCAATATTTAGCACAACAAAAAGAAAAATAAAGAAATTAGTTATGTACCCAAACCTTATATCCACGATGCTTAGAAATAAATACTAACCCTAAAGGACATACCTTAAAATCCTGATTTGTATATATATATATTTTTTTTTTTTTCAAATCTTGGTGTGCAGCAAGAAAACAAAATGTAAAGTTGCCTGTTGGACATGAGTAAGGTAAGAAACTATCATCCAGTGTACAATTGGCATGCTCTTATCTTAACAGGACACTATAGAGCAGTGGCGTACATGCCGCGGTCGCAGGGGAGGAAGCAGGAAGGAGGAGGGAGTCAGAGTGGGAACTCTGACTCCCATCAGGCTGAGCCACCACTGGACCCTAGGGAAAGTAACAAAAGGAAGGAAACATTTTGTATATGTGTGTGTGTGTGTGTGTGTCTCTCTGTGTGTGTATGTATGTGCGTGTCTGTGTCTCTGTATATGTGTATGTATGTCTGTGTCTCTGTATATGTGTATGTATGTCTGTGTGTGTGTGTTTGTCTCTGTATGTATGTATGTGTGTGTCTGTATGTGTGTGTGTGTGTCTCTGTATGTATGTATGTGTGTCTCTGTATGTGTGTCTGTCTCTGTGTGTGTCTCTGTATGTATGTGTCTGCATGTGTGTATGTATGTGTCTGTCAGGGGTGTGTGTCTGTGTGTATGTGTTTATATGTATGTATGGGGGGGGGCAGGGTAGTGGGGGGGTCAGGGGTGGGGGGAGCCCGCTGATCAGTTTCGCACCGTGTGTACGCCACTGCCATGAAGCACTTTAGCTTGCTGAAAAGCTGTGTGTGTAAATAGTATCTTCTTTATTTCATTTTGCAAAAAGTGCAGCTCTTAATAGAAACTCACACTTTTTTATAAATCAAAATGGTTTCAAGCAGACAATTGGTTCTGTTACTTCCTGGTTTGTTTATCTCAGAGAAGCTAAACTCAAGAGGCAGCAATTGCTCAGAGCGCCTGCCTTGTAAATACTTCTCATTGAGCTGCATTGGGAAGTCTGTGATTGGACAGCAACATTAAGTCTGGGCGGGGTTATAAAGGGAGGGCTTGCAAAGGCAGCAGACAAGAGAAATGCAATTTTGCAGGGTGTCTTTAGATAGAACCCCCACAATGGGAAAAAAATGCAGAATGAAATTCAAACATGTTTTAATTTGGTTTATATCTATTAAACAGTGATTTATCATATTTTTTTTCTATTTTGGGCAGTGGATTGTCGCTTTAAACAAATGTTATTATGAGGCACAGCGTGAAGGGACAGTCTAACAACCAGAACAACTACAGATATCATTTAGAACACCCAAACTACTTCTGGATACTTTCTGATCCCTCCTATTGCTATAGAATATTATGATACCTGCTTCCTTCTTTCTTTTTGATGTGCACTGAAGATGCTGAGAGTGTGCCTTTAATAACTTACACAAAAGTTTGTTATTATTGGTGTACACTGGACCCAGCAATGGAGTTTAGTTGGCTCTGTCACCTTCTTTGTATGCAGTGCACTGGCCTGGGGGTGAAGGGGAAGGTAGGTTTTACCTGAACGTGTCCCTCGCCGGTGGACCCCTTCACCTACCAAGAGCTAGCATCAGCGCATGCTCCACCTTTTGTCAAATACATAAAACAAAGTAGTCCCAGCTTTGTCTTATGGTATCTTTTGACTGGGTTGGAATTTTAGTGAAATTCGAATAGTGTTTACGAGCATTTCATACAGAATTTGTCTTTATAAAATGCTAATTAAAACAAAAATGGGGAGGGGGAGGGGGGGAGACGGGTGTCAGTCACCTAAACCTTTTGTCCAGGTTAGCATTTAAACTAGTGCTAATGAGGTTTTTTTAATGATAGCTTTTATTAGAATTACGAACAGTCTGTCTGAAAATTTGGTCTAACCAACCTGTACAAACCCAGATGGACAATAAGACAGCTGATGTAGATAACACTGGCTTGCCAGATCATATGGGGATTGTGCTCTTCTGAGCAGGGAATGATGCTTCTTCTTGTGGCATGGACGATAGGCCTAGTCTCTGTAGAATAGATTCTGGGTCATCTGATGAGGTAAGAGTGAGGAACCCATCTCCGAAAGTGGCCAGAAGGCCACTCCCCAGCGATACTTCTCTCAGCATTCTCGCCACAGTGACTAATCTCCTCTTCTCTGCTAAAACTGTAAATGGAATATCTCTATAGATCGCCAGTGCGTTGCCTTTGAACTTGATGTTCCCAAGTACCCTGGAGCAGGGCCGGCGCGTCCATAAGGCAGCACCGGCCTGGGGGGCGCTAGATTAGAGTGACCTGGCAGGAGGGAAATGCACAGTGTAAGACACACAATAGGGAAAAATAGGGAATTAGATACACTAAAGAGGGTAAGACATTTAAAAAAGGGGATAAGAAACAAAAGGCGGGTTAAGAGGCACACAGGTGAAGATTCTTGTTTTTTTTTTTGGGGGGGGGGGGGGGGAAGGAGGAGCACCAAAATCTTCTTAGTCTGTGTACCCAAAAATCCTTGTACCATCCCTGCCCTGGAGCGGTTAACATTGCTCTCACTGCGGTATCTCTCGTGACCGCGTTAATGTCTCTGGGGTCTCCACTGGGTGCTGCAGCAGATTTTCACACCCGAAACACGGAGCATTTCTGCAGGGAGTCTGTGCACCCTTTACCTCCCATAGAGGTAACTACCTACAGACTATGGGATGCCTCTGATGCAAATATTACGGCGCCTGTGCCGTGTCTCCAGTGAAGTCACCGTTCGGCTCAGTTATTGGACCTGTGAGCTGAGTCGCTCTATTTGACTTTTGGCTTCCAAAATGTGGCTATTCCTGGCTGCCTCTCTTGTCTCCACTGCTCTTACGTTCTGGTGAATGGCTCCTATTAAATTGTGTGCTTCCAGTAGATATGCTTTCTAAACCTTCCTAAAGTCTATAAAGAACTTTTCTATGTCCCCTTTAGTTGACGGGGATGAGTTCTCGTTGGATTTTGAGGACTAATAGACTCCTCCAGGTCTATACAAAGGAAGATACTCCTCTCCCTCTTGGGAGTCCTCCGGTTCCACCATCTTTGTGTGTAGCTATGGTGCAGGTCTCTCAGAGGTCTCTCTAATATCCTGCAAAAGGGGGATTAATGGGCGATGACTCTCCCTATTTTTGCACCCCATTTTATCGCCTGGGGGGTTCTGGTGAGTATTTGCCTGAAGGGCAGTTGATATTTTCATCATTCAGGTTTGGATATCAGTCGTACAGTTGGAACCGGACGGCCTTAAATACAGTCTAAACGCTGTAATTTAGAGGCGATATTACAAAATCTTTACCTCGGTAATTCTCGAGAGCAATGTCTGGATTTTTGATGCTAAGCTGGACAGGGAGCATTCTGTCCTCACTGATAGCCCTACTTATTTGGCTGAGTCATTGGACTTTTAGCATGAGAAAAATGGATTATGTGCCTCAATTTTATTTTTTTATAACGCAGTGTATCAGAGACAGATTACCAATTTGGTGGCCAATACAGTCTCCTAGGGCCCAAGCAGGCCCATTCTAAGCCTGGAGCTCCAGCTTTGAGATTGGCGCGTTGTGGTCTGCACCAATATTGGGTGCAGACTTCTATCACTCAGGACTTCTCGCAGACTCACTGATAAAGTGCAGGAACCTCGAGGGTGCTTTTAAAGAGATCTCATACCGATATTGGTGCTCGCCCACTAGATCACCAGGGATCCAGCTTACCCTCCACAGGAACACTAGGAATATACCCTCCACCAGCCAAAAGGTAAGCAGGGGATTGTGGGGGGGGGGGCCTCAAATAAAAAATGTTCACACACTCAGCCATTGCACACAACACTCAGCCACACTCACTCTCCAAATCACATAGAAATTAAATTCAGCCACACACACACAACACTCAGCCACCACACACAACACTCAGCCACCACACAAACTCTCCTACTCACATAGAAATTAAATTCAGCCAACACACACACACACACACACACACACAACACTCAGCCAACAAACAAACTCTCCTACTCACATAGAAATTAAATTCAGCCACCACACACACAACACTCAGCCAACACACAGGCACCCTGCCTGGTCAGAGTATCCCAGGACATGCCCCCCTGTTTGCCCTGAGCCAGTGCTGTAACAGAATAAGGAAGCTCTCAGAGACCCCCACAAAGCGTCCCTAGCAGCATTCCCAGACCCTCTGACGTCATCACGAGGCGCCCACCCAGTCCGTTATCTCGCTCAGCGCTCTCTCCTGCCCCCTGTAGGCCGGTGGAATCGATCGCCGAGCAGTGGATGTCTGCAGTGGCGTGGCCGCCTCTCGCGCTCGGCGCTCGGCTAGTCGGATCTGTTTCGTTGTGTGGCGGGATCCGGGCTGCGTGCTGCTTTGCTGAGGACCACCATGGCCGAGTCAGCCGATAAACTGTACCGCGCCGAGTATGCCAAGAGCGGCCGGGCCTCCTGCAAGAAATGCTCGGGGAACATCGCCAAGGAGACCCTGCGGCTAGCCATCATGGTGCAGGTACGGAGCGGGGGCCACAGCTACTGCATGGGGATGGGGCACAGGGTCAGGGGCCACAGCTAGTGCAAGGAAGGGGTAGGGGCCACAGCTAGTGCAAGGAAGGGGTAGGGGCCACAGCTAGTGCAAGGAAGGGGTAGGGGCCACAGCTAGTGCAAGGAAGGGGTAGGGGCCACAGCTAGTGCAAGGAAGGGGTAAGGGCCACAGCTAGTGCAAGGAAGGGGTAGGGGCCACAGCTAGTGAAAGGAAGGGGTAGGGGCCACAGCTAGTGCAAGGAAGGGGTAGGGGCCACAGCTACTGCATGGGGATGGGGCACAGGGTCAGGGGCCACAGCTAGTGCAAGGAAGGGGTAGGGGCCACAGCTAGTGCAAGGAAGGGGTAGGGGCCACAGCTAGTGCAAGGAAGGGGTAGGGGCCACAGCTAGTGCAAGGAAGGGGTAGGGGCCACAGCTAGTGCAAGGAAGGGGTAGGGGCCACAGCTAGTGCAAGGAAGGGGTAGGGGCCACAGCTAGTGCAAGGAAGGGGTAGGGGCCACAGCTAGTGCAAGGAAGGGGTAGGGGCCACAGCTAGTGCAAGGGTGGGCCACAGGGTCAGGGGCCACAGCTAGTGCAAGGAAGGGCCACAGGGTCAGGGGCCACAGCTAGTGCAAGGAAGGGGTAGGGGCCACAGCTAGTGCAAGGAAGGGGTAGGGGCCACAGCTAGTGTAAGGAAGGGGTAGGGGCCACAGCTAGTGTAAGGGTGGGCCACAGGGTCAGGGGCCACAGCTAGTGCAAGGAAGGGGTAGGGGCCACAGCTAGTGTAAGGGTGGGCCACAGGGTCAGGGGCCAGAGCTAGTGCAAGGAAGGGGTAGGGGCCACAGCTAGTGTAAGGGTGGGCCACAGGGTCAGGGGCCACAGCTAGTGTAAGGAAGGGGTAGGGGCCACAGCTAGTGTAAGGAAGGGGTAGGGGCCACAGCTAGTGTAAGGAAGGGGTAGGGGCCACAGCTAGTGTAAGGGTGGGCCACAGGGTCAGGGGCCACAGCTAGTGTAAGGAAGGGCTAGGGTCCACAGCTAGCGTAATGAAGTGTTTGGAGCCACAGGGGCCACAGCTAGCGAAATGAAGGGCTAGGGGCCACAGCTAGTGCAGGGAAGGGCTAGGAGCCACAGCTAGTGCCAAAGTGGTCCCATGCCCAGCCCCTGTGCCAATCAGAGTGATGCCCATCCACCAACAATAACTGGTTTCAAGGCATTACACTACTCCTGCACATTTTTCACCAGTTATCTTTTATCTCTCCATACAGCAGGGAGGTTAATGGTTGGCATTCTAGCTGGTGCAGATTTCTTTACCCATTACGCTGTCACTTCTACCTTACTATATTTCTATAAGTATCCGTGGACTTTTTTTTTGTTTTGTTTTTGTTTTGTCAGTTCGAATGGTAATGGTTTAATATTCAGCAACTTAATGTTTTGCAACCAAAAATCCAGAATGGGGATTACTTGGGTACTTATTTGTAATTTAGAGATGATCACATTTATTTCGTGATATGATTTGATATTGGCGTTATATTACTTTATAGTGCAGCCATAGATCATATCTTAACACTACGGGCATTATCTATTTATGTCTTTTGTTGAAATAAAGCAAAATAAATGTAATTTAAAAACCCAGAACATTTTCAGGTGTTTCGGCCATGATTTTAAGATTTGGTTGGCCGGCCCTTTTTATCTTCTTCTGCCTTTTTCATTTGTCTCCTGCATTCCATCACTCCCTGTAAAGGATTCAATTAGTTGGCATTGTGCTTTTATCACAAAAGAGTCCTTCCACCCCCACATCTCTGCACAACTTTAGTCACATGGGTTTTTTTTTTTTTTTACTTCCTTGCTGCCTGTATAGCAGGAATGCTCTACACAGCTTTTATAGAACTACAACTCCCATGATGCTCTGTGCATGTTTGTCTTGGTAGTTTAATAAAACAAATTTGACTGTTGCTTGGTTCAGATTTAAAGTCAAACAAAATACCTCTCCCCCAAACACAAACTCATCCATTAAAATGGCTTATCAATAAAAAGAAAAATCCAAGGCTGACTTCCCCATACCAAAACAGGAATAAATATACTTAATGGGGGAAAATAACTATAAAGGTCAGAGGCTGCTTAATGGGCAAACTCGAGAGAGGGTCAATCCTTTTAAAAACGGCATATATTAGTCTGTATAGCAAATATTTTTTTTTAAAGGCACACACCAGCCTGTAAATGATCATGCTTTTTAATTTAATATATAGATGATGCATTAAAATACATTCATTATGACGCCCTATAAATATTTGTATCGTCATAGGATGAACCAGTCATACAGAATTTTGCTAGGGATAACATGAGTTCTAGCTTTGTCACACGATATCTGGCTCTGAATGGGGAAGCATAATAGATCTCTCATGCCCGGACATTGTGTGATCTCCAGGATAATTGGCGGTCTGAGGGTTCTGGTCAGTGACCCCCTTTCCCCTCCCCCAATGTACTGCACGTGAGGGGGCTAGTATGCACTTCCACCCCACCCCATCCCATGGACCGTGGGATTGACCCCGTGTCCAAAGCATGTGTAGTCGATCTACCCATCCCCTCACCCCTATGTAGAGGGTGACAGATAAGAATAAGACTGATCTCTATCTGTAAGGATGTTTCACAGTCTCCCTCCAATACCGGGCTGGAGAATGCTCGCACTCTGGTATTTAAAAAATAAAATTAAAAAATGTCATGATTTCTCGTATGTTTCCCAGTTACCTGACATGGTATGTGGCCATGATGGTGTCTCCTCCAAAAATTCTAACATGTAACAGGTTTGTGACCAAGTGGTAGACCCCCGACTGATCTTTTGATCTGTCCTGATTGGTGGGGAGGCCAGATCACATTTCACTTCTGCAGTGGCATCCTGACACTGTGGGGCAAAGTAATGGGTGGGTAGGTTGTGCTAGGCAATATAACAGAGAGAGATTGGTAATTACAGAAATGGGAGGCTGCGTTATGCTGTCTGGGCTCTGCTGGTAGAGCAGAAACAACATTGTGTTTAAACATTGAAATAGAAAACCGATGTTTGTGATGCTCTGTATTTACCTGTAGGCCCCGGTTCATGTCACCATGGGAGTATTGATCCCCCTGTGCTGTACAGATATTACAGCTGGGATTATAATATATACTGTATATGTACCCTGGATAGATTGAATGGGACAGGTATATGGCAGACTGCCATGGGCAAGATACCGTGAGGATAAGATCTGTAAAATTTAGAAGGTTAAACAAGTGTGTGAAAGTTACGACTGTGACTGTAGCAGTGAAGGGGTTAATGGTTTCATTCAGGAGAGTATATTCTATTCAATAAACCAATAATCAGTCTGTATAACACAATACAGTTATAAAGGCAGCGGTGCGGTTGGATTTGTAATAGTCTACATGTCCCAGCACGTCTGCTGACCTCGGTTGACTCCTGGAAGAACCCTGCTCAGCTCATCTGAAGCCTGACTCTGCTAAGTGCTGGTACTGCATGAGAGCTTCTATTTTGGAGTTCATTAGAACAGTGATGCACGTCTTTGACACCCAGATAATTCTAAATGCTGTTTCCCATAGTGCTCAGCAAGCTTTAAGGTTGGCTCAGCATGATGGGGAAAATAACTGCCACAAAGAGCCATCACAGTTTGTGGGGTCTATTTAGAATCTCCTGTATTATATGTAGCAAGGAGGGTGCAAGATGTTAAAATAATCATTTAATAATTAGTATTTCATTAGCGAGTCCACAGATGCTGGAATGGATGTTGTTTTCCAGATACTGACTCATACTCTGTACCATAAACAAATCCTGCATTGGCACCAAATTAAATGTCACCAATTCCTGACTCGTACTGCTGTAATGGAGCAGGTAATCTGTGATCACAAACAGATCCCTGTTATTCTTTCATGGTGAATAGTGTTATTCGATCAAATCTTGATCCCCAGGAAGGAAAGATTAAAGGGACACTAGAGTCACCAGAACAACTACAGCTTACTGTATTTGTTCTGCTGAGTAGAATCCGTCCCTTCAGGCTTTTTGCAGTAAACACAGTCTTTTCAGAGAGAATGCAGTGTTTACATTACAGCCAAGGGATACCTCCACTGACCACTCCTCAGATGACTACTAGAGGTGCTTCCTGGGGCAGTGCTGCACAGTGTGACTGACATTCAGTGTCTCCACCATCTGCATGCAGACACTGAACTTTCCTCATAGAGGTGCATTGATTCAATTAATCTCTATGAAGAGATGCTGATTGCCCAGGGCTGTGTTTGGTTTGTGCTGGCTCTGCCCCTGATCTGCCTCCTTGACAGTCTCAGCCAATCCAATGCTTTCCTATGCATTGTGACTGGCTGAGATCACCACTTCTGATTATCTCAACCAAGCAGGAAGATCAGGGGCAGAGCCTGCACCAGCAGATTGGAATAAAGGTAAGATTGTACTATATTTTGGGGAGTAAGGGGAGGAGGGTTGTGGGGGGGATAGATGGTGGTTTTAACTCTATATGGTCAAAATTACATGTTTGTGACCCGATGCTTTTTTGAACGCTGGTTTTCTGCATGGGCAGCAATAATCAAGGAGGGGGGGGGGGGGGTTGATGCATTTCCGTGGGTGTTATTAATTCCAAACTGTCTTGTGTTAACGTGCGAAAGTGGTTATTTTCATTGCTACGTGTCACTCAAGAGATGCACGCAATTTGTGTTTATCAAGTTCAGTGGTGGCCAAGCTTTCCTAAAAGGCTGAGCCTTATGGGAAATGTAGTTCAGAAGCACATCGGGTACCAGGGCTAGCATTCCCTAATTTATATTCACCTCAACCTTTTTTTTAAATTAAATATTTTGTTTCATGATATGATGTGTAGATACAGATCATAGACATTGCACCAAAGATAATGGATTAATAGAATACATTGTTTTTTTTATAGAATTAATCCTCGCCTTCTTATCCTTCCTTCTACCCGCAGTCTCCAATGTTTGATGGAAAGGTACCACACTGGCATCATTATGCCTGCTTCTGGAAGAGAGCACGGGTAGTATCCCACGGAGATATTGATGGTTTTACTGAGCTACGATGGGAAGACCAAGAGCAGATAAAGAAGGCCATTGAAACTGGGGGAGCAACAGCAGGTAATTCCTGGTAACCTTGCGGGGTGTGTGTGGGCTACGTTTACCCGTTGGCTGTTTCTATTCTAAACAAAGTCCCATTTTAATTTTTCTGAAATTTTATTTCTACCTGGTCTATTTGATTTGGTTTCCTAAAATTCTCCTTTTTAACCTTTTCACCTAAAATGTTCCCTGATTACACATATCTCCATCAATACAAATAAATCGTTAATCCGCATGGAGTACACAAAACCTACATCCCAGGTCAGGACCATGGCAACACTGCTATCCGTTAGTTCCTTCCATTTATTACATTGGAGAGGAAGTAAATTTGGGGAACTTCCTCCTCCTAACCGCATTCTTTTTTTGCTGTCCTACTGTTCCTCTGGACGTTACCTGATATGGGTAATTTTCTATTCTTTTATGACTTGCCTAGTACCTGGTTATCACCTGCCTTAGTGTAATTCATCCTCTTGCCCAGAAGAAGCCTCAGTACACTGCATCTGGTCAAAGGTGGTTTCTGGTTGAATTCTTCTTTAAAGGGACACTAATCGTCACCAGAACTATAGCTTAATGAAGAGGTTCTAGTGTATATATCCTGTCCCTGCAGGCTTTTTATTTAAACACTATTTTCCGAGAAAAGGCAGTGTCTGCATTGCTCCCTAGGGACATTGAGGAGATGCTGATTGGCTAAGGTGGCGTTTGACTCAGCTCCTGCCCTGCCTCCTTGGCTGAGATTTGTTAATTTTGATGATCTCAGCCAAGGAGGCAGATCAAGTGCAGAGCCAGTGCCGGCAGACCAACGCAGCACTGGAATAGTGTTTATTTTTTTTAATTTTTTTATTTTTTTTTAAACACTATATAAGGGTCCCTTTTAACAATTTGGGAAATGTATACATTTGCAAAGGGAGCTTACTGCAGGAATCAAGAGCCAACATTTAAATGGATTCCTATTTTGAGCATCAATTATTTGTGTGGCTTTTACTCTGTCCAACCCACATTGTTTCATCCTGGGTGAGATTTTACAGTGAGTTGCATGAAGGTATCAGGTGGTACACTTGATAAAGGCTGTAGCTGACTGCCGTAACGTTCGAGGTCATTCTATATCTGCAAGTTGATGTGAATGGAAGTGTTGCTTTGATTTATTTTATTTTTTTGTGTGTGTGATGAATACGATTTCAATGCTGCGTTATTTGTACTGCTGTGCTGAGACAGGTTTAATAAAGGATTTATTTTATCAGATATTTACTAATTGATCTTTTTCTTTTTGTTACATTGTTTTTATGCAGCCAGCGGCGGCGATGCCAAAGGAGGAAAAACAGAGATGACATTAATAGATTTCGCAGCAGAGTATGCAAAATCAAACAGAAGCACATGCAAAGGGTGCAATGAGAAGATAGAAAAGGTAACGGCTGGTTTGTGGGACCGGAATCACAAAGTACTGTCTCTGTAACGCATGGCGAGGCAAACCTGTATTCCTAAAACCAGTGTTCTCCTCTTTAGATTTAGGGCTTCCCCTACATAAAAACTGGAATAAATGGTATTTGTACCTTTTAAGCACCGAGAATGATTACCTGCATCTGTTCAGTCCACCTCCAGCAATATCTATGCTTGTAAATGTCCAGTTCAATGCTCCTCCTAAAGGAGGATTAGGTATAAAAGCGCCTGCATGCTCAGTGCTGAAACGGAGGACAGCTGTGAGATCTAAATTTGACTTGGTTCTCACAGCAGAAAGTGCTTGTAGTGGCTGTCGGGAAGACAGCCACTAGAGGTGTATTTAACCCATCAATGTAAGCTTTGCCGTATTCACTAAATGCTTTACATCGAAGGGTTAAAGCTAAAGGACATAGTCTAACTGCAGGGGCTGAGGCTTCCCATCACTAATACTGCCTGTCACGGGCATCAGATGCCTGGGAAAGCCTCTGATCACATGGCTGTAGCATCCAGCACTAGTCCTGGACTTTCTGGGACTGGTGATTTTCTCATGGTGAGACAATGGTGGAATGCGTTGGGCAGCCAGGGTTATATTGCTGGAAAGCCTCCCTCATGGGGGATCCAGCCGTAGCTGGGTCTTGATGAGATCGGTAAGGACCATTTCCGTAGAAGCTTTTAATAAGCCTTTGTACAGTGTTTGTCCACCAATATTAAACCAGCTCTGTCACTAGATTGCCAAACTAGGGATCTCTTGCCCAAGTCCCCAGGACTTCTCACTCGACTTGTTCAACATTTTTGTTTATTTGGCGCCGCTATCTTAGAAATTCTATGATGGCGGCGCGGCATGCATGTGAAATAATGCGCATGCTTTGGGTATCTGGCCACTTCCGCCGATCTCGGCGTTGACTCTTGGAATCGTGCACAGGTCACCAATGAGGCTCAGTAACTTGCCGTGGGATGGAGGCGAGTCCCCCCAAAAAAAGTCAATAACAAAATTGATTAAGGAGCTTGACTTTGTTGACTTTTGTCAACCTTCAGGTTATACATAAGGGAAATTAATCCTACTTTTCCCTATGTGTAACTTTGAAAATGTGAATAATTAAGAAAGGCCATGTGAGGGGGGATTTGGGACAGGGAGGCCAGATGGATTTATGTAATGAACTGTACCTGTCACTAAGGGGTTAAAACTTGACTTTGTATATCTCTAGAGTCTCAACACATAGTTATTTGGCAGCATAGTCCTTTATACTGAAAACTGATTTAAAGGGACACTATAGTCACCTGAACAACTTTAGCTTAATGAAGCAGTTTTGGTGTATAGAACATGCCCCTGCAGCCTCACTGCGCAATCCTATGCCATTTCGGAGTTAAATCCCTTTGTTTATGAACCCTAGTCACACCTCCCTGCATGTGACTTGCACAGCCTTCCATAAACACTTCCTGTAAAGAGAGCCCTATTTAGGCTTTCTTTATTGCAAGTTCTGTTTAATTAAGATTTTCTTACCCCCTGCTATGTTAATAGCTTGCTAGACCATGCAAGAGCCTCCTGTGTGTGATTAAAGTTAAATTTAGAGATTGAGATATAATTATTTAAGGTAAATTACATCTGTTTGAAAGTGAAACCAGTTTTTTTTTCATGCAGGCTCTGTCAATCATAGCCAGGGGAGGTGTGGCTAGGGCTGCATAAACAGAAACAAAGTGATTTAACTCCTAAATGACAGTGAATTGAGCAGTGAAATTGCAGGGGAATGATCTATACACTAAAACTGCTTTATTTAGCTAAAGTAATTTAGGTGACTATGGTGTTCCTTTAACCCCTTAAGGACACATGACATGTGTGACATGTCATGATTCCCTTTTATTCCAGAAGTTTGGTCCTTAAGGGGTTAAGGAAATTACATTTAACCAGCTAAGCAAACCTAATGCTTTCATTTCAGTCTGTATCATTGTGCATTGCTATATTTCATTCTATTCTATGCTGTGCAGGGCCAGGTCAGAATTTCGAAGAAGAGTGTGGATGTAGAACGGCCTCAGCTTGGTATGATTGATCGTTGGTACCACTGTGACTGCTTTGTCAGCCGGCGTGACGAACTAGGCTTTCTGTCTATCTACAACGCCACTCATATGAAGGGTTTCAAAACGCTAAAAGACGAAGACAAAGACATTCTGAAGGTCAAACTCCCAGCTTTGAAGAACGAGGGGTAAGTTTGCGCAAAGCTTGTCGGAATTTGTTGTGTGCACTTTTTTGGGTGGAGAGCCGATTTTATTATCCATTCTGGATTTATTTTATTAAAAAAAAATTTATACTGCCATGTAGGTGCCTTGCTTTGCTGAAAGAAAAATTGTTGACGTTGGTTTCCGAATATATTTAGTACTTTTCAGTTTTTCCTTGTTGGCACTCGTGAGCGCAATTAAAGGGCTGAAGCCGTACATTTTTTTTTAGCTGTGATGAATATCTCTATAAAACGTGCCTCGTGGATCTAGAGGAGGATTTGTCGAATAACTGTGTTGTCCTGTGAGTTGTCACTGAAGGTGTACACCCAAACACACAGAGGGAAATCTCCTGAGCCATTTCGGCTTTGCTGTGCATCTGTTCACATATATAGTGAGATAAAGCACCGCAGTCTCCTATTGTGCAGATTCCAAAACATTTTAAAGCATTACCTACATAAGTTACATGTAATGTGTCCAGTCTCTGTTTGATGCCTGTGTGTAAATAACCAGATCTCCGCTTAGCATTGGTAAGGCCACATTTCACTCATTTCCTGTTCGCTTCTAAACATTGTACACCATTCGACCAGAGCTGACTTGAGATTGACTTTTACATTTGATCTCACAATGTATGTAAAAAAAAAACTAGATACACCATGTTTAATGTGCGATTCCTGCTTTCACTTTTTCTCTTTTGTCTTTAATAACTGTTTTTTAATCTGCACCAATATTTTTCTACCCATATACCTCAATATGAGCATTCATTGAAACGTTCTACAGCTCAGCAGGTAGGGCTCAGTAGACCTCTCTAAGTAGCCGTTTGTTAGTGTAGTTAGATGTGCTTTACGGTTTGAGTGATTTTATTTACCAGTCACCAATCTACAAATTGGGCTATGATCCAGGGAGCTTTGTTTTTTCTTTCAGGCCCTTCTGCATCTTAAAAAATATTTTATAGTTTGATTAATTATTCACCTAACCTTAAAAGATCCCCTAAAGCATTAATTTGGCCATGACAAAGGAGAAATTATGGCCTATGGTCTAGGATAAATTACATTTCCATTATAATTCCTTGATTCTCTCTAAGGCAAACTGTCAAAATAAATCTCTGATTCGGTTTTTCATTGCCGTGGTAACACTACTTTCAGGAACAAGGGGAATTGTTAAAGAATGTTTATAGAATTAGGAAAACGAGTTTGCCTGGAGAAGGATTGTAAAAATGTGTTGAAATTCTGTTTTACGGGCAGAGCTTAGTCTGCTTTGTGTTTTTTTACAGTGATGACTACACTTTATAAAATGTAAAAAATAAATATGGAATGCTTTATGGATTCAAGTTAATTTTCCTAATCAAAATATGTTTTACATGAAGGAAAGGCAACTACAGAGGAAAAACACTTTTGTTCTGTTATGAGTCTTTCTGCAATGCTTGTATTCAGACTTTTTTATAGTGTGTGTTCTGGATCAATCTGACGTTGGCTAATTTCCAGTCCATTTACTCTAATTGTGACGTTCTGGAAGCCAAGTTAACATTACTATCTGATGTTGGGTGCTACGTTTATGAGGTTCACCTAATGGAAACCACCAGATCCTCAGTCCCAATCTTTTGTTGGTGTAACAGCATTAGGCCTGCATACAAAAATGGCCTTGAAGGCTTTCCTGAAGGTCTTCAATTTGTACGCATATAGGATTGGATTGAGGGCAGAATTGGCGTGCGTCAGTACGATGGCAATCTGTAGTATGATCAGTGGAACAAAGCCGTTTGGGCAGAGGAGTTGAAACCAGTTTATGAGGTGCAAAGGGGCCCAACATAGACTGAAAAAGAAGATGATTGTAAAAAGAGAGGTGGCCGTTTTCATTTCTTTCCTGATGCCCACTGCATTCTTACCTGCAACACTGCCCAGCTGTCCCCCCTTTGCTATGGCCGCAAGCTGCTTTCTGACTGCTGAAAAGATTTTAGCATAGATAACAAGCATGACAATCAGGGGCAAAATGAAAAAGACAACCGAGAAGTAGTAGACCACGTAAGTCATGTCTACTATTTGTGTGAAGAGACAGTGGCCAGTCGGGGAAGTGGCTTTGTACCAACCCATCAACGGCAGCAGCCCAGAAAGGAATGAAGTGACCCATCCTACAACTATAATGACAAGTGCGTTACGTGGGGTCATAATGCTTTTGTATCGAAGAGGCTGTAGAATGGCAATGTAACGATCCATAGCAATAGCCAGGAGGCTGAAGGTTGAACTCATTGTCAGCATAATTAGGACAGACAGCATCAGCAAACAGAGTCTCAGTTGATGTTGTGGAATCCCTATGCTCGTTAGAATGGCACAGGGGATGGCGAATGCTCCCACGCATGTGTCTGCTACTGACAGAGAAATTAAGAAATAATTAGTTACCGTCCAGAGCTTGCGGTCCTGGATGACCGCAACACATACCAAGAGGTTTCCCACTGCAGCTATAGCAGCGATTGCAATCTCTGCTGCTGTGTACGGTACATCCATGGGAAAATAAAGTGCAGGTGGATCTTGGCCGCCACTTGCGTTGGCGACTAACTGTTCACTGATGTTCATCTGGCTTGAAGGTGACTTGTTTTCTTGGAGTGCTTCAGATACCTGTGTTACACTTTCAGAGAAACCGCAATCAGTTACATCATTTAATGAAAAATTAAAGGAACACTATAGTCACCTAAATTACTTTAGCTAAATAAAGCAGTTTTAGTGTATAAATCATTCCCCTGCAATTTCACTGCTCAATTCACTGTCATTTAGGAGTAAAATCACTTTGTTTCTGTTTATGCAGCCCTAGCTACACCTCCCCTGGCTATGATTGACAGAGCCTGCATGGGAAAAAAAACTGGTTTCACTTTCAAACAGATGTAATTTACCTTAAATAATTGTATCTCAATCTCTAAATTGAACTTTAATCACATACAGGAGGCTCTTGCATGGTCTAGCAAGCTATTAACATAGCAGGGGATAAAAAAAAACTTAATTAAACAGAACTTGCAATAAAGAAAGCCTAAATAGGGCTCTCTTTACAGGAAGTGTTTATGGAAGGCTGTGCAAGTCACCTGCAGGGAGGTGTTACTAGGGTTCATAAACAAAGGGATTTAACTCCTAAATGGCAGAGGATTGAGCAGTGAGGCTGCAGGGGCATGTTCTATACACCAAAACTGCTTCATTAAGCTAAAGTTGTTCAGGTGACTATAGTGTCCCTTTAAGTTAGTTTCTTTATTGGTGCTAAAACAAAATGGTGTCTGTGTTTGCATAAAGTAGCTGCGTTAATGCAAAATATTACCATTTAACTACCAAGCACTTTTTGATTGAAAAAAATATTAGCATAACATTTATTTGAAGCAAGGGATGTGATCGGTAGCGAATAAACCAATAACACAGCAATTTTGTGTTTTATATTGCTTTGCAGAAAAACGTTTTGATCTTAATTTACACAATTGTAATTTTTAGTTTATTCTTTCATCCTTTTATAAAAATATTTGTGAAATGAAAAACTTAAGACCGTATACAGCATCCTTTTTTTTCGCGATCTTTCTCACAGTGTGAAATGCAGATATGCTAAAATGCTATTTTTCTCACATACAGTAGATGATAAAATATATTAAAGGATCACTATAGTTTCAGGAAAACAAACTCGTTTTCCTGGCACTATATAATGCTTGGGGGACCCTCACCCTCAGGGTCCCTATCCCGCTGGGCTGAAGGGGTTAGACCCCCTTCATCCACTTACCTTTTTCCAGCGCCGGGCTGCCTCGGCGCTGGTGACCTCTCCTGCAACTCCGATGTCATCTCCCAAGTGGAGTGGAATGCGCATGCTCGGCAAGAGCCGCGCGCAAATTCTAACAGTCCATAGGAAGGCATTTCTCAATGCTTTCCTATGGACGTTCTGCACGCTGAATGCAAATTTTGCATCCAGTGTCGCAGAAGCGCCTCTAGCAGCTGTCAGGAAGACGTCCACTAGAGGTTTGATTAACCCTGCTATGTAAACATAGCACTTTCTCTGAAACTATGTTTATATTTGAAGGGTTAAAACATGAAGGACATTGCACCCAGACCACTTTATTGAGCTGCAGTGGTCTGGGTGACTATAGTGTCCCTTTAATAACAATGGTCAAATAGTTTGCTTATAGTTATTTGTAAGAACCCTGAAAGCATACTAGTGGTACAGTTTACTAAAAATGGTAACCTCTAAAAAGAATCTCTGCGTTTGAGCATAATCTCGACATTTAGTAAATGGGGTCAAATCATGTATTTCTAAAATAAAGGTATTTAAAACTGCTATTGTAATCTTTATCTATTCCCCACCCCCCTATCGTGACTGTATGATATGGCCTATTGAAACTTCCTGTACTGTTTGAAAGCAGTGGGTGAGATTACATATTCAGCAAACTTACAGGCATTATATCTGTGAATAGTGGCTGATAAATGTGTTCCACTTTGGGTTGGAAATTATTCCTAGAGTATAAATGATGATGGGTCAGGCTTTATTAGGTGTCTGAATATTTATTTTTCAGATTTTTTTTTTTTTTAATATGCAGGGACTACTGAGCTCTGTCTCTTAGTAAAAAGAGTCCAGCACAACCTATTGAGGGGATGACATGGTGCTGCATCCAGTTCAGGAAATACAAGGGTTCTGGGCTATGAGTTACGCTTGAAAAAGTAGTTAAATCTGCTTCTGCCGTATTCCAGTAAACTCTTTTTAATATAGTTTTTAAAGGTCTGAGGGATCGAGACTCTGTCACTTCCAGAGATGTCACAGGTTCCCTGCTAAGGCTGCTGAAGTAACACGTAATATTAAACTGCCCTTGGATTTACTGACAGTCTGTTACAAAATCTCTGCGAGACAACAGAATCCGTCTGCATTATTATCAGTGTGAAGGACTCCTTATATGGGCTCTTTGTGTGGATCCTCCGCATTGAGACAGGAATTCTGCTCCCTGTAAGATTCTGCCCCTCTTACTTTGGGCAAGGGAAGGGAGCTAAGGCGTAATCCCATCAGCCTTGCCCTCGCAAACACCCACACAGTCCGGATTTACCATCTTCATGCAACACCTCACCCTCTGTGGGTGACAATGAGCAAACTGGCCAAAACACAGCGCTCCTATCCTCTTCCCTGCAACACCCCAGGGTGGCTAAGTGTTTGCACTGAATATAGTCTTAAAAAATGCAGCACAAATGAATCAATCTGGCTGCTGAATCCCTTCTAAGCCCTTCATAGATGGAATCATATATTACAGTTTTACTTAATCTTAGAATTTATTTCCCCAGTATCCCTGTTCCCTATGCCCATCAAATAATTATTAAATGTCTGTCTCTTCCTATTCGCTCTCTCTCTCTTCTGGACTATAGGACGTCCTCTCCTTGTCAGGACTAACCTTTTGACCAGTCCCTTCTTATACTTGGTGTACTACATTCATTGTACTGTATTGTCGATGTTTGTGTAAAACCTTTAAAACATAATGAACAAAGTAAAAACAAAAAGAAGAATACGTATTTATCTTGTAAAACTTGTATGCGGTTATTGCTTTGTGTACAGCATAGTATACTGTTTTAGTCATAGTTCTGTGGAAATTGGAGAAATTGGAGATCTTTACCCTCATTCTAAAATAAAGTATCAACCCCTGCAACAGACCTATGGCTCCACAAAATGCTGCAAACCTCATTACAGGCGGACATCACGAAAATGGCGCGAAACATACCAACAGATATTTACAAACACTGGGGGACAGAACTGCGCATCTCGAAGATAAAACCGAAGAAATTATATTGGCGCATAATACTCTCGCTGATGCATATACTGAGATGAACGCAAAACTGGACTGCCTTGCTGACAAAGTGACAGACCACAAGGA
Source organism: Pelobates fuscus (assembly GCF_036172605.1). NCBI lineage: Eukaryota > Metazoa > Chordata > Amphibia > Anura > Pelobatidae > Pelobates > Pelobates fuscus. Next base: position 427,292,167 of record NC_086318.1, on the reverse strand, counting down.
CCGAGACAAGCGCAGCAACATACGCCTTCGCGGGATAGCGGAAGATATTCTGCCCCAAGACCTTCAAGCATATGCAGAACACCTTACAGGCCATTAACATAACTGAACCACTTCTTGACCTACACACTGGGTTGTTCCTTAGATACCCTCGACTAACACCGATGTCAACAAAATGTGTAATGGTGAACTTTGTAAGGAATGTTACATCGCTACCACTGCTTTTTTACAAACCTACCAGACCGATCTCTGCTATGCCAAACAGAAATCACATGGATTTTACTTTATACCCAATATTTTTAGTACCTCTCTCTACCTTCTCAGCTGTACTTGCCAACATTATATTTTGATATTTCCATTGTTTTATTTCCCCTCTCTTTTCTAAAGTTTGCTCTTGCCTGGTACACCGATAGCATTCAGTTAGTGCCATACTTACGCTTTCTTTTCCGGCTTAATACAGTTCTGTTCACTCATTCTTCGCGCAAACCCACGATGCAGGGAATATTTACATGAGCAACTGGTATATTAGATTGTAAGCTTCTAACCATTGGTCTCTAACCTCCTAACCTTTTTATATTCTGATAGCCCCCCGTGCTTTGATGTTTGTGCACAGCTGTGAGTAGGTGTTAAGAGTAAATTTGATTTATTACCTCGATAATTAGCTACTTAGAGAGATGATGCCCACTTGGTTTCCACCCGAGAGAGTCCACGTAAATCCTTTGTATGTTTATTGTAGTCCATCAGGTTTGTTTCCTAATTAGGATTCTCAGTGCAGCTGGGATTTAGTTAATTCATAACAGATCAGGTGTAATGCTGCCCAGTTTTGGCTTTAATAATGAGACCCAGGAGTGCTGTGTCCAGCTACTGGGGCTTTTGTGGGGCTTTTTGTGTTTGTTTTGTGTAACACGTTTTAGAGGCATCTGGAAATAGATTTGCATCCTGGAGAACGCGACTGTGTGTAAAGTATTGTTTATGTCTTCTTATTAGTATTTCTTTAGTTTTGGTTTTGTTTTTTCCTTTGAAGATTCTGCAATATTAACAAATATATAATTACGTTTAATTTTTACATTTAGAATTGTACTCGCCTGGCATGTCACTGGTTTTGATTTTAGGTCGCAAAGTATTAATTAAAAAAACAAAATAAGCCCACAGTGAATTCCTTTAAAACTTTAACCCCTTAAGGACACGTGACATGTCATGATTCCCTTTTATTACAGAAATTTGGTCCTTAAGGGGTTAAACTTCTATTGAACTTTTTGTTATATTAGGAAAAGAAAAGGCGATGAGATTGATGGCTCTGGTGTATCCAAAAAGAAGATAAAGAAAGAAGAGGCCAAGCTTGAGAAGTTGCTAAAGGTAAATATGTGCCGATCATATTACATCACTTTCCATTTCACCAGCACGGTTCTAGGTTACACTTTCACTTTAAATAAAGACTTGGATCCTAAGTAACGCTCTTGCTCTTTGTCTTTAAACAGAAGGGTTATAAGCTAAAACTGTTCCAGAACATTAATTGACAATCAGACACCAACAGGAAAAAATGAGTTTAGTGAGAGTTTAACAACACTTTATAGTATAGTTTGTAAAACAAAATGAAAAATCAATGTCGTCATCCTGTTTTTTTTTAAAGTATATTTTAAAATATTATTTTGTAAAGCACACATTGTGGTTTGAAACGTTCCTTGAATCATTCTTCTTTTTCTGTGGGTATAACCGTTCTTTATTCTTTGTACTAAAGGAGCAAACTGAGTTTGTCTGGGGAATTAAAGATGAATTGAAGAAGGTCTGTAGCACGAACGACCTAAAGGAACTTCTTATAGCCAACAAGCAGCAGGTCCCATCAGGAGAGACGAATGTAAGTGGTTATTGTTCCCTTTCCATGTATTACTGGAGATTCAATAAGAGCATATACAAATATAAAAATCCTACTGCTGCAGAGAATATATCTGCAATAAAGAGGCTTTATTGCGGTGCGATGAAAGGAAAGCATGTGATTCATTAGAGCAGCGGTTCCCAAAGTGTGGGTCGCGACCCACTGGTGGGTCGCAGGGCGATTCCCAGTGGGTCGCGCTGACCCACACATCCAGGGCCGCCGGCTAGTCAGGCAGACTGACACCAGGAGGGAGCCCGGCGGCTTGCCCTGTATGCCGCCGGGCTGCCTCCAATCAGTCTGCCCAGCAGCTCCGCCGGGTGCAGAGCTGCAGACCGTGTGATAGAAGTCTCGCGAGCTCCCAGAGCGTTACCATGGCAACACTCTGGGAGCTCGCGAGGCTTTTATTACACGGCCTGCAGCTCAGCACCCGGCGGAGCTCAGACCGGAGAGGTAACCCACCGGACCACCAGGGAGACACTGGACCACCAGGGATGTCTAATGAAGGTAGGGCACAGAGCCCAAACAATGCCCCCCCACCCTAATGTAACCCCTTCTCTGCCCCCCCCCACTCCAATGTAACCCCTTCTCTGCCTGCCCCCCCACCCCAATGTAACCCCTTCTCTGCCCCCCCACCCTAATGTAACCCCTTCTCTGCCCCCCCACCCTAATGTAACACCTTCTCTGCCCCCCCACCCTAATGTAACCCCTTCTCTGCCTGCCCCCCCACTCCAATGTAACCCCTTCTCTGCCTGCCCCCCCCACTCCAATGTAACCCCTTCTCTGCCTGCCCCCCCACTCCAATGTAACCCCTTCTCTGCCTGCCCCCCCCACTCCAATGTAACCCCTTCTCTGCCTGCCCCCCCACTCCAATGTAACCCCTTCTCTGCCTGCCCCCCACTCCAATGTAACCCCTTCTCTGCCTGCCCCCCCACTCCAATGTAACTCCTTCTCTGCCTGCCCCCCCACTCCAATGTAACCCCTTCTCTGCCTGCCCCCCCACTCCAATGTAACCCCTTCTCTGCCTGCCCCCCCCACTCCAATGTAACCCCTTCTCTGCCTGCCCCCCCACTCCAATGTAACCCCTTCTCAGCCTACCCTCCCCCCAACTGCAACCCCTTCTCTGCCTGCCCCCCTCCCCCCACTGTAACGCCTTCTCTGCCTGCCCTCCCCCACTGTAACGCCTTCTCTGCCTGCCCTCCCCCACTGTAACGCCTTCTCTGCCTGCCCTCCCCCTGTAACCCCTTCTCTCCCTGCCCCTCTCCCCACACTGTAACCTTTTCTCCCCCTGCCCCCCCACTGTCGCCTTTTCTCCCCCTGCCCCCCCACACTGTAACCCTTTCTCCCCCTGCCTGCCTACTATAACCCTTTCTCCCCCTGCCTGCCCACTGTAACCCTTTCTCACACTGCCCCCCACACTGTTACCAGTACACACACTCCCTCCCACACTGTCACCCTCACCTCCTGTCTCTGCGTGTCCTTTTGTGTCAGAGTGTGTGTATTTGTGTGTCTGTGTGTATCTCTGTGTATCTGTGTACATGAGTGTCTGTGTATCTGTGTGTGGGAAACTAAGTGTCATTGTGTGTATCGCTGTGTATTTGTGTGTCTGTGTGTGTGTGTGTACACTGCACACATACTCCATACAAAAAAACATGCTTACATTGAAACACACATTGTGTATATGTATATTTTATAAACACAATATACACACACTGCATCCACTACACACACGCACACACTGCAATCAAACGCAAACATTACATACAAACACACCCCTGCATTAAAACACTAAAATGATCTACAAACACCCCTTCATTCAAACACCAACACTACACACAAAAAGCACACCTGCATTTAAAGTCCTACACTACATATACAAACACCCCTGCATTCAGATGCAAACATTACAAACAAGTACACCACTACATTCCAATAGCAACAGTACATACAAATACACTCATACATGCACACATATACTTAATACAAAAACATGCTTACATTCAAACACTGCTCACAAATATAACCCTGCAATGATGTGCAAATGGTAGATCTCCATCTGGCATATTATTGTTGAAGTTCTCCGACAGATGGAGATCTACCTTTTGGCCACACTTTCACTAGATGGGGGCCCAGAAAACATACTTGCACCACGGTCCTCTCTACATTAGTTCCACCACTAGGATAATCCATGTGAGGTGCCTGGATGAAAGAGCAGGACAACAACATTTCTGATTCTGAGTCTGTGAGTAAGCAGTTGTATGTCTCTAAAACTGATTGCCATGATGTGTAAAGTTTCTGCGTCTAAAACTGCCATGATATATCAAAATTATGCCTCTAAAACTGCCATGTTATGCCAATTTTATGCATCTAAAGCTGATTGCCATGGTGTGCCAATTTTATGCATCTGACTGTTTGCCATGGTGTGCCAATTGAATGCTTCTGAAGCCGATTGGCATGATGTGCCAAGTTTATGCATCTAAAAGTGATTGCAATGATATACCAAGTTTATGCATCTAAAGCTGATTGCCATGGTGTGCCAATTTTATGCATCTGACTGTTTTCAATGGTGTGCCAATTGAATGCTTCTGAAACTGATTGCCATGATGTGCCACGTTTATGCATCTAAAAGTGATTGCCATGATATGCCAAGTTTATGCATCTAAAGCTGATTGCCATGGTGTGCCAATTTTATGCATCTAAAGCTGATTGCCATGGTGTGCCAATTTTATGCATCTAAAACTGATTGCCATGGTGTGCCAATTGAATGCTTCTGAAGCTGATTTCCATGATGTGCCAAGTTTATGCATCTAAAAGTGATGCCATGATATGCCAAGTTTATGCATCTAAAGCTGATTGCCATGGTGTGCCAAGTTTATGTATTTAAAGCTGTCATGATGTTCCAATTGTATGCCTCTAAAATTGATTGCCATGATGTACCAATTTTATGCATCTAAAACTGATTGCAATGGTATGCCAATTGTTTGCATCTAAAGCGAATTGCCATGGTGTGCCAATTGTATGCATCTAAAGCGGATTGCTATAGTTTGCCAATTATATGCTTCTAAAGCGGTTTGCCATGGTGTGCCAATTGTATGCCTCTGAAGCTGATTGCAATGGTATGCCAATTGTATGCATCTAAAGCGAATTGCCATGGTGTGCCAATTGTATGCATCTAAAGCGGATTGCTATAGTTTGCCAATTATATGCTTCTAAAGCGGTTTGCCATGGTGTGCCAGTTATATGCCTCTAAAGCGGTTTGCCATGGTGTGCCAATTGTATGCCTCTGAAGCGGATTGCCATGGTGTGCCAATTGTATGCATCTAAAGCGAATTGCTATAGTTTGCCAATTATATGCTTCTAAAGCGGTTTGCCATGGTGTGCCAATTGTATGCCTCTGAAGCGGATTGCCATGGTGTTCACTTTTTAAAATACGCATTAAAAGCAAGTGGGTCCCGAAAAATTACCATTTTGAAAAGTGGGTCTCGGCCCATAAAAGTTTGGGAAGCCCTGCATTAGAGGGTTCATTTTTTTTTTTTATATTATTAGATTATAATTTTCCCATTTTCTTGAAAAGCAGTGCTTTGTAACTTGGCCTAGAATCCACTGCAACTTTGAAATGTCCAGTGATTTCCTGCAATTTGCTGATCTGAAAATACTGTCTGTGTGCATGCATGCATGCGCGTGTCTTGTGGCTCAGGTGAAGCCACCAGTTATCCGCACCGTACAGCAACAACATGTTTATTTCCTCTTACCGTTCTGTAGATCCTGGACAGGGTTGCAGATGGAATGGCTTTTGGAGCTCTACTGCCGTGTGAGGAGTGCAATGGACAACTCGTCTTCAAAACAGATGCCTACTATTGCACAGGGGACATCAGCGCCTGGACTAAATGTGTTGCTAAAACACAGACCCCTAACCGGAAAGACTGGGTGATACCAAAGGTAGGCACAGTCTCTATAGCGGATTTTTATATAGTGATCGCAACTAGTTATTAGCTTGCTATTATAAGCAGACAAAACTGACCAATTGATCTTTAAATGTTTAGGAATTCCATGAAGTTCCGTATCTGAAGAAATTTAAGTCTAAGAGGCAAGATCGGGCCTTCCCTCCCCCAGTGGCTCCTATCCCTGCGAGTGCTCCAGTCTCTGCTAAATCTGAGCCTGCACCTATAGAGATTGCCCCAGCCGGTACGTGCTTTCTCTGCTTTGAAATTCAATACATATGTTTTAAATAAGTGACACCACCTCTTATTTCTTCACTTTGCTTCATTCCAGAAGCCATTACTCCTTGCCATCTGTATCCACGGTCTGGACTGATATGACAAATGATAATTTAGCTGGTACAGAAAACCATGATTTTAGCTTTATGTTTTGCCCAAAATTCTGTCTTTATATTAACTTTGTGTAGAAAAAGATATTGTTATGTGTACGGTCTGAATTTAGCCAAAGGAATGATTTCATTGAATGAAGTTGTTATTTTGGAAAACATTTTATAACCTTTTTTTTGTTTTTTTGTTTTTTTTTATGTAGAATCACATTTTTTGTATCTTTGTCTTGATTTTACAATCGTCTTACAATTAAAATCAAGTTTTAAAAAGAAACACACCACTATTACTCTGATATTTTAGTAACTTCTCTTTATAGTTACTTTATTTATAACATTTTTGTGTTATGCTGTATGCCAATACGGCAGAGGATATCACTAGAGGAAAGAAATTGGGAGCAGTGACCTAAATGTGATGCACAACTCAGATACGGAGTGCTCTAACTTTATATAAACACACACAGAGTAAGGTGTAATCATGTTCCAAAACCCAGAATGCCACGGGGAATGTGCAAGTAACCACAAACTTTACGGTCATCGAGATTTGCTGCACACATTTCTGGAGATTCTGCCTTCCCTGGTGGCAGAGTTATTTCATAGAAACATAGAATGTGACGGCAGATAAGAACCATTCGGCCCATTTAGTCGGCCCTAGAGATACTACCATAGCAGGTTTTAATAACCTCTGTGTTGGGAAATATTATATCCAAAGTATAATAGACTGATAGTAAAAAGGCAAATACATTGTTAAAATGATTTTAAGAAAAAAAAATGCATGTTCTAGTAAGTTCATGTATTTTCCTCAAAATTCGTGCGTAGTTTTTAACACAAATGATTGCATGTTTTTTTTTTTTTTTAATTATTATTTGCATTTTATTTTATTTAGGAAAACCTCTGACCAACATGAAGATTCTGACTCTTGGGAAACTGTCAAAGAACAAAGATGAAAACAAGTCACTTATTGAAGAGATGGGTGGGAAAGTTACAGGATCTGCAAACAAGGCGACTCTTTGTGTTAGCACTGCAAGTGAGTGCTAATGGGACATTCCGTGGCGTTTGAACATTAAATATTTCAGGGGTGCAATGGATTTTGTTTTTACTATTTGTTGAATATTTTTGTTTAGACGCACCGGAACCTTAGTGTTACATATTGTCTTCTTATATACTGCTGGGACCACCTAGTCTTTGGATGGCATTTAGACCAGGGGATCCCAAAATGTTCTTTACGCATCCCTAAAATCCAGTTCAATTGTTAGTGCAAAGGGTACACAACGTGTGCCAAATAATTTAAGATTGCTTTTTTTTTTTTTTTTTTTTTTTTTCCTTTCTGCTTTGTGCGCCATCCACAGTTCTGGGTTTTGTGTATATAATAAATAATATGTGTTTATAATTATTTAATTGTAAGTATACATATATATCTCCAACTTCTACACTACTATCCAAGTCTAACAGTTATCTAGGATGAGAGAAACCTACTCTGGATCTCGCTCCCCTGTAACGCTGTTGCATCCATTTAAAGTATATTGTGGTCGTTGACTGGCCGATGTCTACGCACTCTGCCAGAACTGTTTGTGAAGTGCCCTTGCAGCCCCTGTGCACTCCCGGGTGCAGGCAAGAGCATTTCCTCTTGGGGATTTTCACTGTATCATTTTAAACCTGACCCTCTTTGCAGTTTATTTTTCTGGAGTGTAATCACTCTCGTTTTATAGGTTGGTTTGTGACCTGTCATTTTTTTTCAAACAGAGGAACTGGAGAAAATGAGTAAGAAGATGGAGGAAGTGAAGGCAGCCAACATCAGGGTGGTGAGCGAGGAATTTCTGAACGAGTTGGGGTCTGGAAAGAGCATCCAGGACTTGATGGCCCAGCATGGGATATCGGCATGGGGAGCAGAGATTAAACAAGAAGTCACACAGGAACCTCCACCTAAGCAGAAATCCAGTGGAGTCGCTGCTGGAAAAAGCACCGGGAAAGTGAAGGAGGAACAGGGTACACATTGCCAATGTCTGTCTTAATGTACCAGTTGGTTAAAGGGACATCATGGAAAATGGGTTATTATTGGTCGCATTGCATATTCTACTCATTCATGCTAAATAGTTTTTGTGTTCGATTATTACCCTCTTATGCTTCTAAAGATATATGTGCTTTCTGTTTTGGAAAAAATTACAGTTCGGTATAAGCTTTACTTCTGCCGAGCTTTTACTGATAGATCAACGACTAAGTAGATCTTAGTTAGAGAGCCCTTTCCCATAAAGAGACAACCTTTTACATTGTCTAAGTAACAGAACGGGGTCTATGCACCAAACCATTACATTGACATGATAAAGAAATAGCTGGGGCTCATTGTTTCCCAATTTCTATTATTTTTACATTTCCTTTTTAAAATGGATTTTTGAATGCAAGCATTCTATTAATCTATCAATGTTATCAAATCTGCCATATTTTGGTTTTAACTGTTAGTGTCATTAAAGTGAGGGTGCCCACGTCCGTTCATTAAAGCATTGTGGAATATCTGGTCATTTAATAAGATATTCACTTATCTGCCTGTTTGTTTTTCTTTGATTGAAGGAGGCAGCAAGTTGGAGAAAAAGATGAAATTAACAGTGAAAGGGGGAGCCGCTATTGACCCAGAATCTGGTAAGAATATGTCTGAATTAAACACAGTATGTGCATGTATCTAAATGAATGTAGTGGTTATAGTGTTCTTTAACTTACATGGAATGTATATATGTAGAATGTATTAACTAGTGTGTATCAATGTCAGATGTGTACATTCCCCCCCCCAACCCCGCCCCCCCCAACCTTGTGCTAAGACTTATTTTATTTTTGTTCCCAGTTTGGTGAGCTGTTCCACTGCTAATGATGTGATTTTCTCACCTCTGTCTCATTAGCCAAAGTGTTATCTTATGTTGGTACTAACACTTTGTGTAATGAGCGTTCGTCATTGCTAACTGTCAGCACCTGTCTGTTCTTCCCTCTGGTGTCCTTAATATTTCCAAGGGTTCTTATTATTTAAAATGACATCATCATGCTTACATTTGGTCTTTACAGCTCTACTCTAAATACACTCCCAACCACTTTAAAGTCACTCTAGCATGAGCCTATTTTCCTAATTGACAAAAAAATTGTTTTGAAGAGTTTCATTGTTATGTAATATTAAGATTATTAGAAACATAGAATGTGACGGCAGATGAGAACCATTCGGCCCATCTAGTCTGCCCAATTTAATCTAAATACTTTCATTAGTCCCTGGTCTTATCTTATAGTTAGGATAGCCTTATGCCTATCCCACGCATGCTTAAACTCCTTTACTGTGTTAACCTCTACCACTTCAACCATTCACTACCCTCTTATTGCTCATGGCATGAAATATAAAATATTTCTTCGACAGTCAGTAGGTTGTGAAAGTATGCGTGAACATCGCAGAATAAATCAGAAAGTTTGTCCATTTATATGCGAGTTACCTTCTCCTATCGTCTACAGTAGGGGTGCCCAAAAAGTAGATCCCCAGATGTTGTAGAACTCCCATGATGCTTTGTATGTCTTTAGAATGACAATCATCGTGCAAGTTGTAGTTTTAAAACATCTGTGGATCTACCTTTTGGGCACCCCTGTTCTACCTGTTCCGGTACTGCTGACACTCCTTTGTAGGATTTGTAAGGACTGTCCCATTTCCATTGAATTCCCTACCCCTGGCCGTCAGACTCTCCTCTAGCCTCCAGTTCTTTGAGAAGTCGCTGAATGTGGAAGAAGAAAAACTCTTCTCCATGAATCCCTCCTCGCCTCTGACATGCTGTATTATTGTTGTGTGTCTTTACCCCTTCCTCCTAGATTGCAAGCTTGTTTGAGCAGGGCCTTTTCTACCTCTCGTCTTGTAAATATTCTATGTCATTACTTGTCAAATATCCCCATTCTATATTCGTTAATTGCTGCGGAATATGCAGACGCTTTATTAATGCTAATAATAATATATATTTACTGGTAATTTTATCACAATATATAGATCACATTTCAATACTAATCTTAAGATATCTTGCCTCTACTTGTTGACTTATGACTGGTCCCCTTTAATGAAGGTAGTGATCATTTATACCAAATAACAAGGAGTTTGTGTTTGCAGCCAGTTCTTGGCACATAGCTCCGTATCCAAACGTTTGAGGATATAAAGAAATGCTTACCACAAATTCACATTGATGCCATTAGCAGTTGTTTATTGTTGTTTTTACACACTTGGGGGTGTAACATACCTAATCTGTGTCTTTTGTAACAGGCAAGTGTTCTAATAATCAGAGATTGTTCTCACTGAAAGATGGATTTTGTCACTAATCAATAAATGTTGCCCTTTGCAGGACTTGAAAACTCGTGTCATGTCTTGGAAAAAAATAGCAAAATCTTCAGTGCTACCTTGGGTCTGGTTGATATAACTAGAGGGACGAATTCTTACTACAAACTTCAGCTTATAGAACATGATCGAGATGCGAGGTACGGATGTTTGACGCTAATATTTATCTATAGATACCATTTTTCAATGGATTTAAACCATTTGCAGAACACCAGACTAAATTTCTGCGACTATTATTTCACCATTAAAATTGGGCCTTGCAACATTGTTGACCTCCTATTTTATTCATACAAAAGCTGGTTCAAAGAGAGTCCAAAAGTTATTGCCTTCCCTCTGTTAACTGAGGTATCTTAGAAATCCTTTAATTTATTGAGGGAGAATTCTGACTTCTATTGTTTAAACTCAGATATTGGGTGTTCCGCTCCTGGGGACGTGTGGGAACAGTTATTGGTAGCAACAAACTGGAAGAAATGTCATCGAAAGAGGAAGCCATAGACCATTTCCTTAATCTGTACCAAGAAAAAACAGGCAATGCCTGGCATTCCACGAACTTCACAAAGTATCCCAATAAATTCTACCCCTTGGAAATCGACTACGGGCAGGTATGTGTGCATGCTTCAGTACTCCTCAAAAATATATAGCCATGGGTAATGAACCGTATCCGTATGGGTGATCCCCCAACATGTAAAGTATCAGTCAGTGTAGGTGGAAAAGACGGGACGCCCACATAAATACGGGTCAATTTATTGTACTCAAATTATTTTGTTTGAAAAATGGATTTTATTCGGAAAAAATAATGCAGTTCATGCAAGCAGGAAAAGGTGGAGAGATGACGCAAGAATGAACAGCATGAAAGCGTCTGGAGTTACAAAAATGCGTTTAGCTTTTTTCAAAAAGAGATTGGGATAAGTGACTTGGCCTGTATGCATGAACATGTCGTGGTTTTTTGTTTGTTTGTTTGTTTGTTTTTTCATTCATGCTGATTGGTTGTACTTGCTGGTTAAAACCTCGGTATACTTTAAACCGATATTTGACACTAGTTTGCTATGACAAAAATCTATGCTATTAAGGATGTGGGAAAGGCAGGCTGCAGTAGTTAATAAATGTAATAAAAGTACATTTCTATAAGCGATCACATGCCCACACATATTTTTTACTATTAAATATTTAGGGAGTCTTATAACAAGGTGTGTCTTGTACAGCGCTCTACACCTCTGTTGGTAAGATTAATTTTTCATTTTGTTGTTTTATAATCTGTAGGAGGAAGAGGTGGTGAAAAAGCTTTCTGTAGACGCTGGCACTAAATCCAAGCTTCCTCCACCAGTCCAAGACCTCATCAAGCTGATATTTGACTTGGAGAGTATGAAGAAGGCCATGGTGGAATTTGAGGTATGGTCATGAGGGTTCCTCTGTGTTCTTATGAAGGTATTTCCTTGAGACCATGTGGGATCTTTTCTAAAACTGCTGCCAGTGTAAAATAGTGCAAAGTTCTAAACAGGCAGTCATCTACCCTATACCAATCTGAAAAAACACATCTTCTCTCATTAAAGGATCACTATAGTCACCCAGACCACCACTTCAGCTCAATGAAGTGGTCTGGGTGCCAGGTCCCTCAGGTTTTAACCCTGCAGCTGTAAACATGGCAGTTTCAGAGCAACTGCTATGTTTACATTGAGGGTTAATCCAGCCTCTAGTGGCTGTCTCCCTGACAGCCACTAGATGTCGCTTCCTCGATCCTCACTGTGAAAATCTCATTGAACTCACACTGGACGTCCATAGGAAAGCATTGAGTGATGGCTCTGGCCGTGCATGCGCATTTGGAGCGGACATCGGCAGGGGGAGGAGAGGTCACCAGCGTCGAGGGAGAACTCCGCTGGATTAAGGTAAGTGGCTGAAGGGGCTTTAACCCCTTCAGCCCAGCGGGATGGGGGACCTAATAACCATATAGTGCCAGGAAAACGAGTTTGTTTTCCTGGCACTATAGGATCCCTTTAATATTATTAGTAGTATTGTTTTTTGTTTGTTTGTATTTTTATTAGCAGTAGTATATGCTTTCTTGTTCTGTGCCTGCCTAGCTATTCATATTCTTTATCACGGTGAAACCTACTGATGTGGTTGTGGTTCCTAGTTAATCTCATACTTTGTATGCTGTAGATTGATCTTCAGAAGATGCCTTTGGGAAAGCTTAGCAAACGTCAGATCCAGAGCGCCTACTCCATTCTCAATGAAGTACAGCAGGTGAGTGGAGTACAGATCATGCATCAGAGACATCTGTAGAATTTGGCTAAGGCAAACAGCTGACCCAATGTTCCTTATTTTGCTCTAGGCTGTGTCTGACAATGCTGGCGAAGCCCGTTTGTTGGATCTCTCCAACCGTTTCTATACTCTCATACCTCATGATTTTGGAATGAAGAAACCCCCATTGCTAAATAACTCTGACTACATCCAGGTGGGTTATAAAATCTATGTTTTGTGTTATCATGTTAAGATCTCTGTGTTGAGATCTGGCTTTGCTTTTGTGGATTTGTTTTAACAATAGCTTTGTGGGTTTTAGGCCAAAGTTCAAATGTTGGATAATCTTCTTGACATTGAAGTGGCTTACAGCCTTCTTATGGGTGGCACGGACGATGGCGAGAAAGATCCAATCGATGTGAAGTATGAAAAGCTCAAGACTGACATTAAGGTAAATAAACTACCATTCTTTGCATAGAAAATAATGTATCATCTTTTGCACAGTGATTTTTGTAGAGGTTTAATAGTCACTTGTCATTCAAACTCATAATTCTTCCATGTACTCCTTGTTACTGAAATACGAACCCTTTACCATCTTCATGGTAGATAACCATACCACGTTTGTCTCTCTTTGGACTCGAGGATCAGTATTATATTTTGATCATCAGTGCAATGTGTGCATCTTGCATCTATAGGTTGTTGACAAAGATTCAGAAGAAGCCAAAATTATTCATCAATATGTCAAGAACACGCATGCAGAAACGCACAACAATTACGAACTGGAAATCGTTGATGTGAGTTGATTTTTATACAATATTAATTCTGTAAGAAAATGTTGGGTTTGAAGTCCTTTTAGGACGAGAGAGAGAGAGAGAGAGAAAGAGACCTGCATCCCTACATTGTAAAAGGAGAGAAGGTTGAGTACTAGTGTTGATAGAAGATTAGGGTGGGATAGGAATTGTTTCATTTTTCTTTTAAAGGGTTGGGTTTTTGTTTCACAGATATTAGATGTTTCAAAGCACCAAACATAGAAGGAAACTATATGTGAAACTTTAACTCTGTGAAAGGCTTAAAAGCAACTTCTAATGAAAAAACTGCTCAACATCCCTGCTTAAAAAAATACATCCTATTATTCACTATGTTGCAAATTGTGTTGCATTAATTTCCAAGTTGCAAAATGGAGTTGAAGATTTCTTTTCTTTTTTTTTTTTTTAATCTTTACATTTTGCATCTTTCACTTAAACAAACTCCACACTGAAAAAAGTCACAAGTAACAGATTAATTTCTTTATTAGTGTTTCCTCATTTCAACTGACTTTCTTTTCTTCCCCACTCCCTCTCCCTGTCAACCAAAAGATCTTTAAGATTGATCGTGAAGGAGAAAGACAGAGGTACAAGCCTTTCAAACAGCTACACAACCGTCAGCTGCTATGGCATGGTTCCCGCACTACAAACTTTGCTGGGATCTTGTCTCAGGGCCTACGAATCGCTCCACCTGAAGCTCCTGTTGTAAGTTCACTGTTTACTCATTTGTCTTGGGGATCTGCTGCGGAACGTAATGATTTTGTGTAGTGTTGATCTGTTACGAGAAACATGGTTGTTGTTATTGAGTTACGGACTAAATGCTGCTTCTCTCTCACAGACCGGTTACATGTTTGGTAAAGGTATCTACTTTGCTGATATGGTCTCCAAAAGTGCAAACTACTGCCACGCAATGCCGGGTAACCCTCTTGGCTTACTTCTTCTGGGAGAAGTGGCCCTCGGAAACATGTAAGTCATTCATTAAGAAAGAGAAACCATGAAAATTATTTCACAAAACTTGCTCATTTCTATTGTTGTTTTTCCGTGAAATCGATAACGCAATAAATATACCAATCACCCCTAAAAACATACACGGTTTTACTTTTTGGTTAAGTCCATTTAATGGATCCCGTGGGCCCATGGTACATCCTAGATTCAATATGCTAATGGAAAGAACCGATACCAGTTAATAGAATCTCCATCTACTTTTGGGCTTTTTCATGATTACCTCAGTCTACCTTGTTTTGTTTCTGTGTTTGTTTTTTGTTGTGTATATGTAGAACATGGTCACATGACTGGCATTGAGCTGGACGTGGGGGGGGGAGTAGTGAAGTATCTCTCCCACCCTTCTAATACTGGGCCAGGGACCCCCAGTGATGGAGTATTTATTTACATTTGATGCTGGTAATGTTTAGGTCTCACACTAAAATTCCCTACCATTATCTGAGCGAGTGAGGGGGATCTGCTGTATGAACACAAATGTTAGTTTTATTGCTAATACTGTTTGGTCCGTTGATTGTCATTCTGTATTTTATTAGGATGGCTTTCCTCTCGCAAGTGATTGGCTATGGGTATTTGAGATAAGTTAAAGGTCTGTTTCAATTTCCTCAGTCTTGAAATTTAAGATTTTTTTTCTTTCTCATTAAAGGCACGAACTGGCAAACGCTACCCATATTACAAAATTACCCAAGGGAAAACACAGTGTTAAAGGTAAGTCTGTGCTATACAGATATAGGCGCTTCTTTTTCCTAATGTGTTGTAGCCTGAATTTCGAACTCGGTGAAGTTGCCTCTGCTTACGGTTTAGTGGGTATATTCCTCTAATGGGCCATTATCCTGCTTCTGGATTCTGCGGAACTAACTCTGAAAGGCTGGAGCAGGGGTTACCTATGCATATCTTTACCGATTTTACAGAAAGAGGAACAGAGTTTGGTTTAAGTAACGATCATTTTGTTTCGTATACGTTTGAGTAATGTATCAATAATCTGTCACCTGCAGGTATTGGTGGAACTGCACCAGATCCGTCTGCTACTGTACAGCTTGATGGCGTTGATGTTCCTTTGGGAAAAGGCGTTTTTTCTAAGACTGATGCTAGACTGCTGTATAACGAGTATCCTTTCGTGGTTTGCAATCAGTGGGCGCGTCACACGAACAAGAAGAGTCTCTCTCTCTGTAGGGTAGATTTTTTTCATTCTCTCTCTCTCTCTCTCTCTCTCTCTCTCTCTCTCTCATTCAGTAGGGCAGACTTTATCATTCTCTCTCATTCAGTATGGTAGACTTTCTCATTCTCTCTCACTTAGTAGGGTAGACTTTCTCATTCTCTCATTCTCTCACTCGCTAGGTAGACTTTCTCATTCTCTCACTCGCTAGGTAGACTTTCTCATTCTCTCACTCGCTAGGTAGACTTTCTCATTCTCTCACTCGCTAGGTAGACTTTCTCATTCTCTCACTCGCTAGGTAGACTTTCTCATTCTCTCACTCGCTAGGTAGACTTTCTCATTCTCTCACTCGCTAGGTAGACTTTCTCATTCTCTCACTCGCTAGGTAGACTTTCTCCAAATCTCACTCGCTAGGTAGACTTTCTCCAAATCTCACTCGCTAGGTAGACTTTCTCCAAATCTCACTCGCTAGGTAGACTTTCTCATTCTCTCTCACTTAGTAGGGTAGACTTTCTCATTCTCTCATTCTCTCACTCGCTAGGTAGACTTTCTCCAAATCTCACTCGCTAGGTAGACTTTCTCATTCTCTCACTCGCTAGGTAGACTTTCTCATTCTCTCACTCGCTAGGTAGACTTTCTCATTCTCTCACTCGCTAGGTAGACTTTCTCCAAATCTCACTCGCTAGGTAGACTTTCTCCAAATCTCACTCGCTAGGTAGACTTTCTCCAAATCTCACTCGCTAGGTAGACTTTCTCATTCTCTCACTCGCTAGGTAGACTTTCTCATTCTCTCACTCGGTAGGCAGACTTTCTCATTCTCTCAATCAATAGGGTATATGTTTTCACTCTCACATTCAGTAGGTAGACTTTCTCATTCATTCTCTCTCTCTGTCATTAGGGTAGATGTTCTCATTCACTCTCACATTCAGTTGGTAGACTTTCTCATTCATCCTCTCTCTGTCTCTCTCACTCGGTAGGCAGACTTTCTCATTCTCTCAATCAATAGGGTATATGTTTTCACTCTCACATTCAGTAGGTAGACTTTCTCATCCATTCTCTCTCACTCAGTAGTGTTTCTTCACTAAAGTGAGAATTCAAAGAAAATGTTAAATTTAGCTGAATTGGGGTGAAACAAATCAGCAATGCTTTCATTTCTGTATATCTCTTTTCTGTTTCTGTGTCTTTCTGCCACCCACTCTCTCTCCCCCTTTTCTGAATTTCTCCTGTCTTTCGCTCCCCTCAGGTTTTGCATTGTAGCATTAAATCTGATCCAAACCTTGTGTAATTCTACTTCTATGCACCTTAACCACTTCCTCTTCAGATACATTGTCTATGATGTTGCCCAAGTCCATTTAAAATACCTGCTGAAGCTGAAATTCAACTACCGAGGGGGCATGTTGTGGTGATCACACATTGTACTGTGTATACCAACCTACACTCTGAATATGCATTGGATCTGACCTAATCATTTGCATTGATGTCTCCTGCCTGGGAAACCAATGAACTATTGTCTGCAGATACAAACTTTTACTTCCTCTTTGAATCTGTGTCGGAGGGCTTCAATCCAAGCCATACCTTACTGACCCCATAGGCAATGCAAAGTATAGGCTTTTAAAAGAATGCTGTATAAGGTTTGTGTATTCAAAGAATATATACAGTTACATTATAGCAGTCTATTCCAGTTTGAGCTGTGTGATCCCTATTTCTTTGGAACCTAATGTGACAAATAGTCCTTAATTTTAAAAGCTGAAAAAAGCTATTGAAAAAAAAAAAAATAATTCTACCGTTCTGTTCAATCCGTTCTTCCAAATTTCTTTCAAATGTTAAACAACCGTTTATTTTCAGGTTAAAAAAATATATATATAAAAAAAAAAAAAAAAAAAAAAAACTTTCTTACTGGTGATATCATGTTACCTATTTTGTACAGATTTTTGTTATGTTTTTTGTTAGTGTTTTTCTTTGTTTTGGGGGTTTGTTTGTTTTGTTTGTTTTTTAACCAAGGGATTTATTTACTTAACTGTGAATTGTGGTGGACTGAATATGGCTACATTTATACCAGTATGGCATAGTTGGAAAAAACTGTTTCCTTTTTTAGCGTTAGTGTTTACAATTTGATTTAGGTCATCACAATTCACGCAGGATTATTTACTAAACTGGGAATTATCAGCAATTCTCAAAGTATTGCAAAGTTAAATCCAAAATATGCGAGGTGGATGACCAATTGACGGTATAGTGAATATCCCTGAAAGGTTAGTGAATACAATTGATCGGCTGTGAACAGCATGTTGCTTTTGCTGTACTAAGACAAAGGTTGCTCTGCAATTGGAGAGTTAAATGTTAGAATACGGTGTATAGAACATTCTAGAAGGCATGGTATGTTTGCGCACCTCTTAGATCAGAATAAAATAAATGCACTCAGCCCTTTAACTGATTCTGTGCCTTACTTTTACTGTGGAATATGCACAATGTTTGCTTGACATTTTTTAGCATGGACAACCTCTAAAAATTGCTGAGCATTTACGGCTCGTATGAAAATATTTTATAAAAAAACAATGTTCCTCATTTTATATTTTACTTTGAGCTTATAGTTAAGCCCTGGGTCACATAATGTACATTTGTTCCTCGAGAACAAACTTTTCCAAGTACGCCTGACCCTGCACTACGGTTTAATTACTAGTCCGTACAAAGTAGATAATTGGCAAACTTCGTTTTTTTAATTTTCCACACTATTTTTGTGTATATTTTACAATTATTATTTTTTTCTTCTTAAATACATTACAATTTGGTGTTTAGTGTATAAACCCCATCGTAGTTTCATCACACTTGTTGCGTGCAGTATTAGAGCGTATTCAGTACATCTGGAAAAAATGTGCGTTTGCAGTTAATCGTTCCTCTTTATGTTGGTCCAAGACATCATTGAAACCCGCCTCCTTTTAATATACCGGGGGGGATTTTACCCCACCTTTCTAAGACACATACAGGAGTGTCAACAAAAGTATTAGTTGTTGGGAATTCAAAGTGAATATCACATTTTAATCCTTTAAAGGCAATTGGCCAAGCTCTGACCCAAAACAAAGCCTAGAATTTGCGCTGTTTGTTGGCTTTCATTTACTATTTATATATACCTAACAAAGCTTTAACTGTGAATAAAATGTTAAACATGGGGGAAATGCATTCCCCCCTCATTTTTGCATATGATCATTTTTACACATCCAGTTCAACTAAAGAAAAAGAGCTCAGTTAACTCTACCTCCTCTTTTTGGTTTGAAATCTGCCGCAAGGAAGGGAGGAAGAAAACGACCACGGACTTCATTAAGATCTGCTGCTAGGATAAATGGATTCCTCTATCAGTCTTGTTTGTTAAATGCTTAGGATCTAAATACATTTTGGGTAGTTAATGTTTAAACCCTTTACCAACTCCTCACCTAATGTTATGCTAACACTAACCCTATGCTTAAACTAATGCTAACCGTATACATTATTATTATTTATATAGCGCCAACAAATTCCATAGCGCTTTACAGTGGGTGGATTAGCAAAAATGTAATTGTAACCAGACAAGTTGGATGCACAGGAACATGACCTAGAGGTATACCTACATTAAAGGGACACTATAGTCACCAGAACAACTACAGCTTAATGTAGTTGTTCTGGAGTGTATAGTCAGTACCTGTATGCATTTTAATGTAAACACTGCCTTTTCTTACACTATCCATAAATCTGCGTTACCCCAAACCCAGAATACCTATAGAGCTGCTTGCAGGACTGACTTTCACTAAAAATGGCCCCAGCTGGGGGGGGGGGGGGGGTCTTCCTGGTGTGAGCAGGGGTTCAGGACGTGTCCGTACGCTGTAATAGCATTAAAGCCCACTATAGATAGGACATACTGACTTGTCCTAATGAGTTTTCAAATATTAAAACTTTACATTTTTCTGATTTAAAATATGAAATTCCCATTGAATTCCTGACAAGTTAAGCTTAGTGTATAATCCTGTATTTATTTTTTCTACTTTTCAGACAATGTCTGCCCACAAATCCGTGTCATAGAGATATTTGGGCTGCAAAGTACAATCACATTTAAAAAAAAAATGTGTGTGTGTGTGTATAAAAAACACTGACATTTAGTGGATATGGCAGTGTTTTGAATGAAGAGATAAACATCATTAAATGCTGCTCGGAGGGAAGCATTGTATTTAAAGTTTTGCTATGAGAAGCATTAGATAGCTGTGCATGTGCTTCTTGACCCCAGTGCTCCAAGCATAGGATTGGATGAGAAGGTGATGGAGCGACCCTTACTGGATGATGTAACTGGAGGAGGAGCTAGCTGCAGGGTAAAATGTAAGTTAAAAACTGTTTTCCCTTTTGTTAAATCACTTTTGTTTCTGTCAGTGCAGCCCTAGCCACACCTACCTGGTTGTGACTTACAGCCTGCATGAAAATAAAAAACATCGTTTCATTTTCAATCAGATGTTAACGCCGTTACGGTGTTCTATGCCGTCCTGCATTAAATGGGCTTCAAAGCCGTTGCGGCGGCATAGAACGCCGTAATGGCTGAAGCCCCCCGCGATCTTCTTCTGGAGGGCTGCCTGACAGCCCAGGCAGCCCTCCCCCGGCAAATCAGGCCCCCAGGGGCCATGTGATCGCCCTATAGCTGGCTGTGGATCTGCCAGCAGGGGGACTGTCTGAAATGTCAGCTGGTGGGAAGTATTAAAAAAAAAAAAAAAAATTAAACATGTTTTAAAATAAGTGTGTGTGTGTATATATGTATATATATATTATATATAAAATATATATGCATCTTATATATGTAACGTCATACATAGTGTATTTTAATATAAGTATATATATTAGTATTAAAATACACTTATAATTATGTTATATATATATATATATATAATACATCTATATATTTTATTTTTATACACGTATAATTACAATAATAAAATATTTTTTTAACATTAAATAAATTATATATACATATGTAATTTCATTCTATTTTGTTATTAATATATATATAACAAAATACACTTAGAATGACATTCTATATCTATCTATATATAAAATACAAATAACCGCAAATATACAGATAAATATATATAATTACATAAATAACTACATAAGTGTACACGTAGACTCAGGGGCGGACTGACCGGTCGGGCACTTCGGACATGGTCCGAGGGCCCGGCCGGGAGGGGGGCCCGCCGCCAAGGTCGCCCCGCGGCAGGACCAGATTGGCCCACCGGGGTCGCGGCATCAGGGTGCCACCGGGTGGCCGGTCCGGTTGCACACACTCTGAGGGGGCCGGCTGCGTTATATGCTGGAGCCGCCGGGCGGTCCGGCGGCATTCCTGTTCTGGCTGTCACTGACGCTGAGGACGGGAGGAGCATGTGTCTCTCTCACTCATGCTCCTTTGCGGTTCCCACAATTCCCAGCACAGCATCCTGTGCTGGGAATTGTGGGAACCGCAAAGGAGCATGAGTGAGAGAGACACATGCTCCTCCCGTCCTCAGCGTCAGTGACAGCCAGAACAGGAATGCCGCCGGACCGCCCGGCGGCTCCAGCATATAACGCAGCCGGCCCCCTCAGACTTCTGGTAAATGGAGGGGTAGGATAAAACAGGGGGGGGGGATAAAACAGGGGGAGAGGGGCAATAAAACATGGGGAGGGGGCAATAAAGAGGGGGATAAAACAGGGGGAGAGGGGTAATAAAACATGGGGAGGGGGCAATAAAGAGGGGGATAAAACAGGGGGAGGGGGCAATAAAGAGGGGGATAAAACAGGGGGAGGGGGCAATAAAACAGGGGGAGGGGGGAATAAAACAGGGGGGGATAAAACAGGGGGAGGAGGGGGCAATAAAACTGGGGGAGAGGGGGGAATAAAACAGGGGGAATGGATATGGGGGGAATAAAATGGGAGGGTGCAATAAAACAGGGGGAGGGGGCAATAAAAAGGGGGGGGGAATAAAACGGGGAGGGGGCAATAAAACGGGGGGGGGGCAATAAACCAGTGGGGATAAAAAAGTGGGAGAGGGGGAATAAAACAGAGAGGGGGAATAAAACAGGAGGGGGAATAAAACAGAGGGGGAATAAAACAGAGGGGGAATAGATGGGGGGATAAAACAGGGGAAGGGGCAATGAAACAGGGGGAGGGGGAATAAAACAGAGCGGGGGAATTGATAGGGGGAATAAAACAGAGAGGGGGAATAGATGGGGGGAATAAAACAGAAGGGGAATAGATAGGGGGGAATTAAACACAGGGGGAATAGATAGGGGGGAATTAAACACAGAGGGGGAATAGATAGGGGGGATTAAACAGAGAGGGGGAATAGATAGGGGGGGAATAAAACAGAGAGGGGTAATAGATAGGGGGGAATAAAACAGAGAGGGGGAATAGATGGGGGGGATAAAACAGAGAGGGGGAATAGATAGGGGGGAATAAAACAGAGGGGGAATAGATAGGGGGGAATAAAACAGGGGGGAATAGATAGAGGCAGGAGAAGAGGGGAGAAACAGACAGTGGGAGAATAGAGAGAGAAGCAGGGGGAGGAGGGAGAAAGAGGAAGAGAGGGGGAGAGAGAGAGAGACAGACGGGGAAGAAGGAGACACAGGGGGAGAAAGAGGGGGAATAGAGAGATGGTGGAGGGGGGAGAAAGCGACAGAGAGGAAGAGAGATGTGGGGGAGAAAGAGACACAGGGGAAGAGAGAGACACAGGGAGAAAGGAGAAAGACACACAAGGGGAGGGGGAGAAAGAGGTAGAGGGATAAGAGAGACTGGGAAGGAGAGGGGAGACATGGACACAGAGGAGCAGTGAGGGGGAGAAAGAAACATACAGAGGGACTGGGGGGAGACAAAAAGGCACACAGTGGGACTGTATATATCACTGGTGGATCCAGGGGGCAACGGCGCAATTGCCCCTCCCCTGCTGGCCGATCTCTCTCCCCGGTCCGCAGGCACCGCGCGGGCAGCCAGCAGGGGAGGGAGGAAGATAGGACCCGGGAGCTCAGCCTGCAGCTCCTCTGGGTCTTTCTTGCGCGAGCATAGAGCGTTGCCGCGCTCTGGCTCTCGCGAGAGTTAACTCTAGCCCTGGAGCTACGGGCTAGAGTTCACTCTCAACACTGTGACCACCAGGGATTCAAAGAATTCCTGGTGGTCACAGTGGTGAGAGTGAACTCAAGCCCCATAAACACACTGCCCCCACACACACACCATACACATTTACACACATTGCCTCACACACTCACATACACTGCCCACCCATACACACACAGCCCCCCATACTAACATTGCCACACACATACACAGCCCCCTCATACAGACATTGCACCACACACCCTACACATTCACACCCTACACCCCCCACACACACACACTGAACCTTTCACACTGCACCCCGCACACATTGCACCACTGCTCCTATACCCTACTACAGCCCCATATCACAGCAGACCCCATGTAAGTTGTCAAACTGTTCTTAAGCGGTTTGACTACTTACTCTGGGAGGGGGTCCCGGCCCTCCTGGCACCAGAGCAGTAGTGGTTATTGTGCATGGATTATTTCTTTAAATAATCTACAAGTGCCCCAGTAGCCAGCCAGCCAGCCTACAGGCTGGCCAGTAGCCAGCCAGTCATCCCATTGGCCAGCCAGGCCAGCAGACAGGCACAGGCCAGTAGCCAGCCCACAGGCCTACAGCAAGCCACAGGCTTACAGCCAGCAAGCCCACAGCCTGCCAGTCGTAGCCAGCAAGCCACAGCCTGTCAGCCCCAGCCAGCAAGCCCACAGCCTGCCATCAGTAGCCAGCAAGCCCACAGACTGCCAGCCAGCAACAGTAATTAAGGTAAGAGGAGCCAACTTGGCCTAGGTATCAGCAAGCTATGTTGTGTTGCTATATTGTGAATAGGAACCAGAGTGTTGGAGAGACACCCCTGCAGGCCCCATTATACTCCATTGTAGTCTCTAATGGGGCCTGGAGGAGATTCTTTCTAACACACTCTCTAAAGGACACTGCGATAGCCTCTGCTAGAATGACCCCCCCTCCATGGCCCAGTAGCTGTCAATTGTAATCTCTACTGGGGCCTGGAGGCTACTGTTTCCAGTAGAGGCTATCTAATGGACGCTGAGATGGCCTCTGCTAGAAAGACCCCACTCCATGGCCCATTAGCCCTCAATTGTAGTCTCTACTAGGGGCCTCGAAGGGATAATTGCACTTTTGTTCCTTGTGCCGAAAGATTGTGTAGGGTGTGGCTGGAGGCGGGACAATGGTGGCGCTTGCTGTGGAGCATGGGTGGGGCCTGTAAGGGGGCCCTTGATTTATTTTGCCCGGGGGCCCTGAGGGTTCTCAGTCCACCCCTGCGTAGACTCTAAATACATATATATTAAAATTCTACGTGTTTATTTAAGTAATATTTTAACATAATTATGTGATTTAATTAGTTAAAATTTGATTGACATGCCTGACAACCCAGGCAAAAAGTGCAGAGAATTTGAATTGCAAGCACTATATTTAACCCTGTAACTTATGAAACCTGTACGTGGGGGGTACTGTTTTACTTGTACAGGTTTTATGGCGTTTTGGAAAGTTAGAGAGTCAAATATAAGGCTTGCATTTAATTTTTTTTTTTTCACATTGAAATTTGCCAGATTGGTTATGTTGCCTTTTGAGACCGTATGGTAGCCCAGGAATAAGAATTACCCCCATGATGACATACCATTTGCAAAAGTAGACAACCCAAGGTATTGCAAACTGTGTATGTCCAGTCATTTTTAGTAGCCACTTAGTTACAAACACTGGCCAAATATTAGTTTTTTGCTTTTTTCACACACAAACAAATATGAATGCTAACTTTGGCCAGTGTTTGTGACAAAGTGGCTACTACAAAAGACTGGACATATTACCCCACTTGCAATACCTTGGGTAGTCTACTTTTGCAAATGGTATGCCATCATGGGGGTAATTCTCATTCCTGGGCTACCACGCGCTGTCAAAGGTAACATTACTACTCTGGCAAATTTCAATGTGAAAAAAAACGGTTAATGGGGGCTACTGTTGTACTCGTGAGACTTTGCTGAATCCAAATATGTGGTTTTTTTTTGCAGTAAAAGCTAACAGTATTATGACATTTACAGCAAAAATGTGAGGCGGAACTACAATTTTTTTTTTTAAATTGTAAATTTTTTTATTTATTTTTTTTATATTCATAATAAATTGTTTCATATATAAATATTTGATATGAAATGAAAGCCCTGTTTCTCCTAAACAAAATGATATATAATATGAAAGAGGTGAATTACGGGCGAACAGACATATAGCAAAGTGGTCTGGGTGCCAGGTCTCCCTAGTTTTAACCCCTGCAGCTGAGTGCTATGTTTACACTGCAGGGTTAATCCAGCCTCTAGTTGCTGTCTCCCTGAGAGATTAACCCTGTCAATGCCAGGCATGGTGTAGAGAGAGATTAACCCTGTCACTGCCAGGCATGGTGTATAGAGAGAGATTAACCCTGTCACTGCCGGGCATGGTGTAGATTATTATTATTATTATTGCAATTTATATAGCGCCAACAGATTCCGTAGCGCTTTACAATATTATGAGAAGGGATTTAACTATAAATAGGACAATAACAAATAAACTTACAGGAACAATAGGTTGAAGAGGACCCTGCTTGATCGAGCTTACATTCTATAGGAGAGAGATTAACCCTGTCACTGCCGGGCATGGTGTAGAGAGAGATTAACCCTGTCATTGCCAGGCATTGTGTAGAGAGAGATATTAACCCTGTCAGTGCCAGGCATGGTGTATAGAGAAAGGGATTAACCCTGTCACTGCCGGTCATGGTGTAGAGAGAGATTAACCTTGTCACTGCCGGGCATGGTGTAGAGAGAGATTAACCCTGTCACTGCCGGGCATGGTGTAGAGAGAGAGATTAACCCTGTAAGTGCCGGGCATGGTGTAGAGAGAGAGATTAACCCTGTAAGTGCCAGGCATGGTGTATAGGGAGAGATTAACCCAGTCACTGCCAGGTATGGTGGATAGAGAGAGATTAACCCTGTCACTGCCAGGCATTGAGTATAGAGAGAGAGAGATTAACCCTGTCACTGCCAGGCATGGTGTATAGAGAGAGATTAACCCTGTCACTGACAGGCATGGAGTATAGAGAGAGATTAACCTGTCACTGCCAAGCATGGTGGATAGAGACAGATTAACCCTGTCACTGACAGGCATGGAGTATAGAGAGAGATTAACCTGTCACTGCCAAGCATGGTGGATAGAGACAGATTAACCCTGTCACTGCCAGGCATGGTGGATAGAGAGAGATCAGCCCTGTCACTGCCAGGCATGGTGGATAGAGATAGATTAACCCTGTCACTGCCAGGTATGGTGTATAGAGAGAGAGAGAGATTAACCCTGTCACTGCCAGGTATGGTGTATAGAGAGAGATTAACCCTGTCACTGACAGGCATGGAGTATAGAGAGAGATTAACCTGTCACTGCCAAGCATGGTGGATAGAGACAGATTAACCCTGTCACTGCCAGGCATGGTGGATAGAGAGAGATCAGCCCTGTCACTGCCAGGCATGGTGGATAGAGATAGATTAACCCTGTCACTGTCAGGTATGGTGTATAGAGAGAGATTAACCCAGTCACTGCCAGGCATGGTGGATAGAGAAAGGGATTAACCCTGTCACTGCCGGGCATGGTGTAGAGAGAGAGAGAGAGATTAACCCTGTCACGGCCGGGCATGGAGTAGAGAGAGAGATTAACCCTGTCACTGCCAGGCATGGTGTATAGAGAGAGATTAACCCTGTCACTGCCAGGCATGGTGTATAGAGAGATTAACCCTGTCACTGCCAGGCATGGAGTATAGAGATATTAACCCTGTCACTGCCAGGCATGGTGTATAGAGAGAGATTAACCCTGTCACTGCCAGGCATGGTGTATAGAGAGATTAACCCTGTCACTGCCAGGCATGGTGTATAGAGAGAGATTAACCCTGTCACTGCCAGGCATGGTGTATAGAGAGATTAACCCTGTCACTGCCAGGCATGGTGTATAGAGAGAGATTAACCCTGTCACTGCCAGGCATGGTGTATAGAGAGAGATTAACCCTGTCACTGCCAGGCATGGTGTATAGAGAGATTAACCCTGTCACTGCCAGGCATGGTGTACAGAGAGATTAACCCTGTCACTGCCAGGCATGGTGTATAGAAAGAGATTAACCCTGTCACTGCCAGGCATGGTGTATAGAGAGATTAACCCTGTCACTGCCAGGCATGGTGTATAGGAAGAGATTAACCCTGTCACTGCCAGGCATGGTGTATAGAGAGATTAACCCTGTCACTGCCAGGCATGGTGTATAGAAAGAGATTAACCCTGTCACTGCCAGGCATGGTGTATAGAGACAGATTAACCCTGTCACTGCCAAGCATGGTGGATAGAGACAGATTAACCCTGTCACTGCCAGGCATGGTGGATAGAGACAGATTAACCCTGTCACTGCCAGGCATGGTGGATACAGAGATTAACCCTTTCACTGCTAGGCATGGTGGATAGAGAGAGATTAACCCTGTCACTGCCAGGCATGGTGTATAGAGAGAGATTAACCCAGTCACTGCCGGGCATGGTGTAGAGAGAGAGAGATTAACCCTGTCACGGCCGGGCATGGAGTAGAGAGAGAGATTAACCCTGTCACTGCCAGGCATGGTGGATAGAGATAGATTAACCCTGTCACTGCCAGGTATGGTGTATAGAGAGAGATTAACCCTGTCACTGACAGGCATGGAATATAGAGAGAGAGATTAACCCTGTCACTGCCAGGCATGGTGGATAGAGAGAGATTAACCCTGTCACTGCCAAGCATGGTGGATAGAGACAGATTAACCCTGTCACTGCCAGGCATGGTGGATAGAGACAGATTAACCCTGTCACTGCCAGGCATGGTGGATACAGAGAGATTAACCCAGTCACTGCCAGGCATGGTGTATAGAGAGATTAACCCTGTCACTGCCAGGCATGGTGGATAGAGAAAGGGATTAACCCTGTCACTGCCGGGCATGGTGTAGAGAGAGAGAGATTAACCCTGTCACGGCCGGGCATGGAGTAGAGAGAGAGATTAACCCTGTCACTGCCAGGCATGGTGTATAGAGAGAGATTAACCCTGTCACTGCCAGGCATGGTGTATAGAGAGATTAACCCTGTCACTGCCAGGCATGGAGTATAGAGATATTAACCCTGTCACTGCCAGGCATGGTGTATAGAGAGAGATTAACCCTGTCACTGCCAGGCATGGTGTATAGAGAGAGATTAACCCTGTCACTGCCAGGCATGGTGTATAGAGAGAGATTAACCCTGTCACTGCCAGGCATGGTGTATAGAGAGAGATTAACCCTGTCACTGCCAGGCATGGTGTATAGAGAGAGATTAACCCTGTCACTGCCAGGCATGGTGTATAGAGATTAACCCTGTCACTGCCAGGCATGGTGTACAGAGAGATTAACCCTGTCACTGCCAGGCATGGTGTATAGAAAGAGATTAACCCTGTCACTGCCAGGCATGGTGTATAGAGAGATTAACCCTGTCACTGCCAGGCATGGCGTATAGAGAGATTAACCCTGTCACTGCCAGGCATGGCGTATAGAGAGATTAACCCTGTCACTGCCAGGCATGGTGTATAGAGAGATTAACCCTGTCACTGCCAGGCATGGTGTATAGAAAGAGATTAACCCTGTCACTGCCAGGCATGGTGTATAGAGAGATTAACCCTGTCACTGCCAGGCATGGTGTATAGGAAGAGATTAACCCTGTCACTGCCAGGCATGGTGTATAGAGAGATTAACCCTGTCACTGCCAGGCATGGTGTATAGAAAGAGATTAACCCAGTCACTGCCAGGCATGGAGTATAGAGAGAGATTAACCCTATCACTGCCAGGCATGGAGTATAGAGAGATTAACCCTGTCACTGCCAGGCATGGTGTATAGAGAGAGATTAACCCTATCACTGCCAGGCACGGTGTATAGAGATATTAACCCTTTCACTGCCAGTGTCTCTCTCTATATCTGGCTGTGACCGCGCGCGCTCCCTCTTTCCCTGTCTCGGGGACGCGCGTTCTGTCTCTCTCGCTGTCGGGGACGCGCACGCAGCCCGCGCTCGCTCTCTCTGCGTGGTGACGTCACAATCTCGCCGAGCCCCGCGAGCGGACGTGGAATGGCGGCGCTGAGAGGGGAGTTCAAACCAGAGCCAGGCTCCCTCAGCCCGTCAGCCTGAGCCAGCGGCCCCAGCGGGCCAGCACCGCTCCATGAAGCGCATGAAGGCCGCCAGGGGCCCCGCGGGGGCCGAGGAGCCGGGAGGGGAGTCCCCGGAGCCGGAGGATGTGGAGGGTGAGTGCTGTCAGCGGGTTACCTGGGAAACCTCCCCACAGCGGGCCCTACTCCACAGCAAGGCATCATGGGAACGGGAGTCCTTCCCTCTCAGTAACATGGGGGACTACAAGTCCCATGATCCCTTGCCGGGCTGTGGGTCGCAGAGCCTGCTGGGTATTGTAGTCCTTGCCGGGCTGTGGGTCGCAGAGCCTGCTGGGTATTGTAGTCCTTGCCGGGCTGTGGGTCGCAGAGCCTGCTGGGTATTGTAGTCCTTGCTAGCTGGGGGGAGTTGTGTCAGTGAATGGCCGGACTCCCAGCTGTCAGTGACAGCCCCTCCCCCCCAGGGCTCCTGCTCTGTGTTTACATGTCGCCATCATCACCCAGACACACACACTGCGAATAGGGCCGGCCTCTGTTACTTTATATCCAAATAATGGGAGAAAGACCCCCCCCAGCCCCTCCCATCTGCTACTTTATATCTCTGATTTATATAGTAATCTCAATGAAATACTAAAGAATGGGAGAAAGACACCCCCTCCCTCATCTGTTACCTTATATCTGTGCTTTATGGAGTATTGTTTATCAATGAAATACTAAAGAATGGGAGAAAGACCCACCACCACCACCAATCTGTTACTTTATATCTCTGATTTATATAGTAATCTCAATGAAATACTAATTAATGGGAGAAAGATTCTTCACAAATTTCACACATGGTTTCCTCTGGTCGATGCCTGCATTATGGTTTGCTGACTAATTGGCAGTTAATGCCCTGATTGTCTGATATCTTTATCTTATGTGATCTATTCCTTCTCTTGTCCTTACTTTAACACAGTGTTTTCTTACCCCTGAGATAGTGTTATGTTTCTTATTTATCAAAGACAGGTGATTCTTGTCTTCATGTCTAAAAAAACAAAACAAAAAAATTTGGTTATGTGGTGGAAAGGGGCATGGTGCATGCCCTCCGACAATGCAATACTGTAAAAGCAGAATTATCCTGATTTAAAAAAAAAAAAAAAAAATCTGATTTTATATTTTTATTTCAGATTCCTCTGCAAAAGCACTTGTCAGTTTAAAAGGTAATCTACGATACATTTTACTGACCGATGTTACTTGATGTGTATGTATCAATGTGGGGGTTGCTCCCAGATTTATTATATACATTCTTTTATTTAACTTCATTACTTTTATGGAGAAGGTACAGTACTCTTATCCTGTTTCTTAGTTTATCATATTAGTAATTGAAGGGTTCAAAGCTTTGTGCATTAAAGTGCAATCTGGTCCGTCTAATTATGTTTTTGTGGTTTGACACTTTTATGTTATGGGCTGTATTTGAGTCTGGTTACTCAATGCATTTTGTAGCCAAAATTATTATTTTTTTAATTCACTCAGTCAGCACTTTTTTTCTAGCTTGGGGATAATATTATTATTGTGACCTAGAATTTGTGTAAAAAAACAAAAAAAAAAACAATTGTCTGTTCCTCTTAAGTTGTCCTCTTAATTTTTTTTATTTTGTTTTATATATTTTTTAAATGAAAATTGATTTATTTAAAAAAAAAAAAAAAAAAAAAAAGATGAGACAAACCCACCCCTATCTTTAATATATGACAAGACCCTTATACATATACATGCACCTTGGGTCGGGGTTTTGCTAGAAAACTTTCCATTTCTATGATCTTCCCTGCTTCACTCCCTGCAGAGAGACAGGGAAGACCCCAGACTGTCAGTTTTCAAACACTGTCCGACCAAAGGTGAAAAATCTAATTCCTTTCAACACTCCATGAAATGATTATATTAAAATATATATTTTTGAGGTGACCGTTTTTCTTTTAATACCCACTTTAATAAATAAACCCCATACTTTTTAATTGCTGTAGTTTTATTTTTTATTTAACACATGATCTAGATGATGCTAAACTAATAGATTAAAAGTAAAAATAAGAGAATAGTCACTATACAACATTATTTTTGGTGCAAAATAGATAACATGAGATTGGGTGAGAAGAGACTTGGCAATATGTAAATGGTATTGAGTAGATTTTTTTTTTTATGACAGGAGTCACATACATGTTTTGATTGGTTGTTGTCCTTAATGCCAATCAGTAACAGATTTCCAGATTCCTAATGTAGGCCTCTGAGGAAATCATTTTACCTGTAAGATGTTAGTTATTTCCTGAATGGTTAGGTCCATTGGATATGCCAATTTTTAGAATATTTGAAATGTCAAATATCATATAGTAACCTAAAGCATCCCCCTCATGTCTTTCTTAAGCTAATCTGATGTTAAGAAGTTGTAGTGACTGTTTCTGGTACATTGTGAAAGTTGTATAGTCATATTGTGGAAAAACACAGTGATTTAATCACTGAGCTGGAGATTTGGAAGAAATGACTAGGGAAGTACAATTATTTTATGACTGGTATAGCCGAGCAGGAAAAGTACATTTTTGGTCTAAAATTTGCAATTTCCTGGGGAGTTCTCAGCAATTCCCGGTTTGGTGAAAACAAAACTCCAATTGTTTCCTATCCTCATTGGTAATTTAAATGTCAAGTTCTACTAAATACAAACAGTCTTATAAATGTCATTTTTATTTGTTTCATATTTCACTTGTTTTTTTTTTTTTTTTTTTAAGAGGGGAGCTTATCAAATACTTGGAATGAAAAATACAACTCCCCACAGAAAACGCCCAACTGGAAGGGAGGCATCAACCCAGCCACAGATTTGGTAAGCTAATGGTATTTTTTTACAACTTAAATTATGTACATGGCATTACTAAGCAACCCATCCCATATTGTATATTAAGCTCAGTTATAATATCTATACTATAGACTCTTGACTATTGTCAGGCAGGCATCCTTTTTTTGAGCTTCACAGATTCCTGCTTTTTCTGCCATTATTTTGCACGAGACTTTGGCTAATCCGTTTTCCCTTCACACATTATGGGGAAGAATAGCAAAAATCAGACAGAATAAACAGAAGTCTTCTAGAGTCCATGGATCCTGAGATGTAAGGGATCTCTTATTGCATAGATTTTGTCCACAAATGTCAGAGCAGATGGTTGCACGCTCTTCCTCATTGGAAGATGGCTTCCCAAAAACAATCAATGAGTTTCTGACATCTGGTGATATTTATGTACAATTAATTTCAGAGGACCTAGATGCCGCTTTTACAAACTGGGATATTCAGGAACTGCTACAAAACATACAACAATTGTTTAATGCTGACCTAGCAATAGTTAAGGGAAAGGTGCATGCTTTTAGTTGCATCCTCCACAGTTGGTCCCTGGCAACCATCTACATTTATCGGCACAGATACAAGCTTCTGAAATTCAGTTCTCTTCAAGATGCACATCGAAACAAATGGATTTAAGTGGTCTGGGTGCAGTGCCACTGTCAGTTTAACAGATAAACTGTAATAATTACTATTCAGGGTTAACTCCACCTCCAGTGACTGTCTACTAGACAGCCACTAGAGGGACTTCAGGGCCGTTAGGTGACTTTTGGTTGCCTAACGGACCCTGGATATCATCACACTATGCATTTATTCTTTACAATGTCTTTTTATGCTCAGGTGTTATAGGGCGTAGTTTCATGACATCATAATATTCATATAGTACTTTGTAGCTGAGTGTTAGTGTCCCTTATTGTTTTGCCTCCGGCAATATATTAATTATATTGCTTAGATAATCTAATCAAAAAAGTTGTTTTGGAAAATGAAGTCTCATTTGTACTGGTTGAGTTTCATGTAACAATGACATCTGTTTGCAAAATTAGAAAAAGTTACACTAAACAGTTCCTGCAGTGTTTGGTCCATCTCAGTAGAAGCAGAAGGGGATAGAATAGGTCCGTGTGAGAGTGGGGTGAAAAACGCTCTGGAGCAAAGGAATTTGTGTGCTGTTTTGTGTGTGTGTGTGTGTTGGAAGAGATCAGTATACCGTACATGTCGTGAGGGAGGGGGCTCTCTCATCCTTTTTTTTTTTTTTTTTTCACACCAATCATACTGTCCCCAATTGGTTTATTATTTTTTTACATTTGGTTTCTCCTCATAGCCATACAGGAGTTCAAAGCGAAGTCGTCTTTTCTGTGATGAAGAAGAAAAGCTATTAAATACCAGATCCCCTAAAAGAAATCAAAAAACAACCACAATGCCTCAGGTACAGAATATTATAATGGTTATTACAAATTATGTGACAGTGATTAATGCAGTGCCTATAAATACAACCATATAACAGATGCAGCATTGGGGTATTTAGGCATGCTTGCTCACACTTTATAAACATACGTTTTTCCTTGAACGTCTGTTACCTCTTTCTTTGGAAGGGAAACTTGTGATTATTCCTTAATCTATTGTTTATGGTAGCATGTCTGCCCTAATATCCAGTAGCAAATTGTTTGCCTTTTTAAATATTTAACCATATGTAGGATTGTGTGTACAATATTTCCTTTTGGGTCCTCTGCTGTTGCCGGGGGCGTTCTGATACAAATCTTTGCCATTGGACTGTACCATCAGTCTCTCTTTACTTCATAATAAAAGAAGATAAGTTATCACTTTGAGCAGTGTCCTAGGACAGCATTGGAACAGCCTGATTGGCTACAAAACCTGGGGAATTGCTTGAAATACAAAAAGTTCAACTGTGAGCATTTTTACATTATTTTAAATAAAATATTTATACGATGCATTAAAGCACAGGTTGATTCCTGTCTGACCTCTCCTTTTAAATAATCTTGCCCTGTTTTGTCATTTCAGAAAGTTCCAGCTACTATCAATACCCCAGTGAAGAAATCATCTCAGAAGATTGGTTACCGATTGCGGAATTTATTAAAGCTCCCCAAAGCTCACAAATGGTGTATATACGAGTGGTTTTATTCAAATATAGACAAGTGAGTACTGTAACTGAATTAGGTTTGTATGAGAGTAATTTCTGTGCTTGTAGCAATTTTGTTTGAAGGTAAAATAATGATTCTACCCCGTGTCATATGGAATCTGTGCATCAAGAATAGCTAACACTGTTCTTGTGGTTTATTGTTTGCTATAACAATACAGAGTGGGGTTTATTTTTGTTCTCATGTAAGATTGCATTGGTTAAGTGAATTGTGTCTTCTTTCACAGGCCTTTATTTGAAGGTGATAATGACTTCTGTGTGTGCTTAAAAGAATCCTTCCCAAATCTTAAGACCAGGAAACTAACAAGGGTAGAATGGGGAAAAATTAGAAGGCTTATGGGAAAACCAAGAAGGTATGATTACTAGTTAAAATAATATTAATAATTAAATAAATATGTATGTTTCATCTGTGTAAAATCTGCCAAAAGTCTGTCCTCTTTCACTCAACAGAATATTAACTCAGAACCATAGTTATGCTGCCAAGAGTATAGGTGCTCCATCTCCTTTGCATTGAGTGAGTTGCTAATAAACAGGGCACCATGATGCGCAGAGACTTCCCATCTATGCCAACATCTTAATGCAGAATTTGCACTTCTAGTTTTTCAGTATTGGTTAAATCTAATGTAGAGAGAGCTCTGTGGTGAGTTAGACAGGGCTGTCAGCCCATAACTGCTGCCCAGTTTGGAGAAAATTAATACTGATAATGTGTTTACACTTCACCATTATCAGTGTAGCTGAGGGGTTGATCTGTGGATGCCCTGAAGCATCCTTGTTTTTTTTTATATACAGCTACCAAGCTGACAAATAATAAAAAAAAAAAAAAGGTCTAGAACTCTTTGACCTTGGGCAGAATTACCTCTGCCTTTAGCTGTATTGGTTAAGCTGCTCAGATTGCCCTTCTATTGCCGATGATAACCACTGAAAATCATAAGATTTATTCTATGTTATAAGAGAACCTGAATTATATTTTGTCCTTTTTACTTGCCTTGAAACTCGTGGTTGAGGGAAATTAAGTTTATTAATCTTTGTGGTTGAGGGACTTAAGTGTTACTGAAGGCATCCGTCATGCCAAAGCATGAGTTGGCATTTGATATGCTATGAGTTGTTTTGGGATAATTATTGTAGGCTTTGATCTAACACCAGGCCTATGCCATAAAACTACTAGATAACCATCACCAGAGCTGGACATAGGGCATCGTGAAAGGTATTGGTGCATATGCTCTGACTTTGGGTTCTTCAAAGGACAACATAAGTTGAGAAAATATGGAGTGGGCAATAAACTGCCAGGCCAAACCCCTCTGATCCACCCAGGGGTCTGCCCACTTAGAAACAACTAGTTTTAAGGTTTATATATTGAGGATTTTGGACTATCCAGTCAGAGATTTCTTTTTTCAGCAACTACTTGGAAACCTGTAATGTCAGTAAAGTGTGTACTAGGGTGTTTGTGTAGATGGGATTGCACGGGTTAATTTAGTGGTTG
The DNA here is from genome assembly GCF_036172605.1 of Pelobates fuscus. NCBI lineage: Eukaryota > Metazoa > Chordata > Amphibia > Anura > Pelobatidae > Pelobates > Pelobates fuscus. The sequence continues at coordinate 427,256,739 of NC_086318.1, read as the reverse complement.
CTGGTACCAGCAACAGGTAACCAGGGGTCTGGTGTGATTAACCCTTTCAATTCCACACTGTCTTGACTGGGCAAATAGCCCAAGCGTGTGACAGCATCTATCCAATATTTTGGTTTATTTAGTTCATTCAGTACTACCTCTATTTTCATCTCTAGATGTTCTGCCGCATTCTTTGACGAGGAGAGAGCCGCCCTGGAGCAGAAACGGCAGAAAATTCGCCTTCTGCAGCAAAGGAAGGTAGCAGACGTGTCACAGTTCAAGGATCTTCCTGATGAAATCCCCTTGTCACTGGTTATAGGAACGAAGGTTACAGGTGACCATTATTGCAAAAAATGAAAACCTTGTGGAGTAGTTTTAAATTCTGATATCAACCACACAGATTGTTTTACTTGACTATATTCTTTTCAAATTTTAGCTAAATGACCAACCAACTAACAGGGTAAAATAACCCTGTGTAATACCTGATGTTATGTGTTCAGATTAGTAGAAAATGAAAGGGGGGAGGGGGAATCCTTTGGTGTGGTATTTTATTTTGGGGGTGGGGGGGGGGCTGGGGTGTTCTCCTAATATAACGTGAAATAGCGGTTAGTTAATTCTGCAATTTCAGTCTACATATATCCTTTCCTTGTATGGTATAAATATTCTGATATCTCATAATGATTGCAGCTTGGTCAAAGTCAGTGCCAACACATTTTCTTACAGCGCTAAAATTTTACACCATTGCATCAAGAAAATAAAATATATTTTAAATTGTTGATGCTGATTGAGACAATAAAATCTTTCTTTACCAATAGCCTCAATAAAGGTGTTTTCATTTAGTTAACACCGTCTTCAAATCACTTGTGACATGAAACCATTTCTTTCAGCTCGTTTACGTGGGCAGCATGATGGCTTATTCACCGGCCAGATAGATGCTGTAGATACACAGAACTCAACCTACAGAGTAACCTTTGATAGAAATGGCCTGGGCACTCACACCATCCCTGACTATGAAGTTCTTGTAAGTGCTCCAGTCTGAATACTGCTTTATACAGTGTACAAACCCAAGGTTCCTTTAATTTCCACTTCAGCATTCTTGGTTGTTCCTCATTAATCCCTTGTCATTTAGTTACTTTCTAGCTTGGAGTGGAATGTATTTAAAGTCCCTGCAACTGTCGTTCTGGGTGCCTTGTAATCTTTCAAAGCCAGTGACTACACCTAGAGATAGACATGCTGGCTAGCTGGCAACCATTCTGCATCTTGGGGTTCACAGTTATCTTATTTACAGATTTTCTCCTATCTTCTTTTGTATCCAACATGTTAATCCCAGAGTTATGAGCCTCATGAGACTATGCCGATAGCGGCCTTTGGACAGAAACAGCGGCCATCCAGGATGTTCATGACTCCTCCCCGGTTACATTACTCTCCTACCGTCCAGTCACCGATAATGGTAAGGGGACCTCATTTTGCAAAACTTTACCCTCCTGTTCCTAAAGAATTATCACAGAATATTAAATGTATTCCTTATATTTGGCTGTAACCTACTGATGTAGTCCCTGGCAATCCAATATTCCATTTCTGATTTCTTTTCATACAGGAAACTGATCCCATGTTGGGACAGTCACCATGGAAAAATAAAATGTCCAAAGAAGACAATGAGACCATAGGTGGATTTCCTGTTGAGTTTCTTGTCCAGGTGGTAAGTATGGCAATTCCATTAGACTAGGTTAAGAATCCTTTGGGATACTGTAGGTAAGACATCACTGGCCTACATTGGTGAGCTCCATTCAGAATCTATGTAAGCTAGTATGAAGGCACACAGTGTAGCCTAATATGCCTTCTGGAACTCTTGTGAGGTTAACATGCCTGTTCTGAGCCTCCATGCTCTTCTGCTGTGTCCCCTTTTCTCTCACTTTCAAGGAGGAGAGTAAGAAACTGAAAATGCAATTACTTGTGTCGGGCTTACAATTCCCTACTTTAGTATTACTTTTCTAAATGGCTGTGGTGAATGAGCATACACTCTGTACCTGAGACCTGACCCATCCCTCTCCACAACTGAGAATTTGATAAGTTGGGAGAAGATAAAGCCTTATGAAGGCCTCTGTTGTGTCACAAAGAGGATACACAACAGGGTTTCTCGTTACTCTCCCATTACAGACATTGGCATTGGGATCAAATTACCTTTCTGCAAGTTTAATTGTTGTAAATTTTGTGTAGTACAGTTTGTTCGTTGACAAGGAAGAAGAAAGTCCTAAGTCTTTCCACTCCCATGGTTGTAAACCTTTGATTTAAAGTGTACCTATCCTAGTACACACAACCAAATAAATGAATCAGTACAGTGTTCTCGAAGAATTGCCACCAAATGTGCTGCCTCTCTTAAAAATATGTTGAAACATTTGCCCCTTATCCTCCACTTGTCAATTAGATGTTGACAAATATCTCTATAACCGCAGCATTGTTATTCTCCCCAGCAAGTGTATCTCAAACCTACAGGTGGTATTGGACAGTTTACCAACACACACATTGTCAGTAACTCCAACGCGGTTATTTACCAACACACACACACACAGTCAGTAACTCCAACGCGGTTATTTACCAACACACACACACACAGTCAGTAACTTCAACGCGGTTATTTACCAACACACACACACACACACAGTCAGTAACTCCAATGCAGTTACTTACTAACACACACATTGTCAGTCAGTTTGATGCTAATGTATTGGCAGTCAAACCCCATGCCGACATCAATGAGGATGTTACCCTGCTTATGGAAATGTCCCCAAGCAGAGCCTTCTGTGTCTGAGGTGGGTGGATTGAAGGCAGAACCTGAAGATGGTTGTTAAAATAGCATTAAAGATATTTGTCAGTAACTCCAACGCGGTTATTTACCAACACACACACACACAGTCAGTAACTCCAACGCGGTTATTTACTAACACACACATTGTCAGTCACTCCAACGCGGTTATTTACTAACACACACATTGTCAGCCACTCCAACGCGGTTATTTACTAACACACACACAGTCAGTAACTCCAACACGGTTATTTACTAACACACACATTGTCAGTAACTCCAACGCGGTTATTTACTAACACATACATTGTCAGTAACTCCAACGCGGTTATTTACTAACACACACATTGTCAGTAACTCCAACGCGGTTATTTACTAACACACACATTGTCAGTAACTTCAACGCGGTTATTTACCAACACACACACACACAGTCAGTAACTTCAACGCGGTTATTTACCAACACACACACACACAGTCAGTAACTTCAACGCGGTTATTTACCAACACACACACACACAGTCAGTAACTCCAATGCAGTTACTTACTAACACACACATTGTCAGTCAGTTTGATGCTAATGTATTGGCAGTCAAGCCCCATGCCGACATCTATGAGGATGTTACCCTGCTTATGGAAATGTCCCCAAGCAGAGCCTTCTGTGTCTGAGGTGGGTGGATTGAAGGCAGGACCTGAAGATGGTTGTTAAAATAGCATTAAAGATATTTGTCACTGAGAATGGGTTTGGGTTGAAGGTAAGTACTAGTTTAACAGCTCCTAAATTAACGCCATATACAATTTCCCAACTATGATAAATGATCTATTTACAGCCTTATGAGTTGTTATACATTGAAGTGAACTGTCATGATAGGCTCTGAGCACAGGTGATTTCCAGTGATGTTCAGCAACTCATTAAATTGTGTTATCCAGTTATTAGATTCACTTACTGTGTTTTTTTTCTGTGTGTTATAGACCCGATTATCAAAGATCCTTATGATAAAGAAAGAACACATCAAGCAATTAAGAGACATGAATACAGAAGCAGAGAAACTGGTAAACCTTAGTCTTTCTTGCCCGTCCTAAATCCTTTTATCTAAATTTACAGCTGTACTTATTAGGGCAATTTAATGTCTGGGTACAGCTTATCATTTCTGAAGACACAAACATGATGCCTTTATAGCCAGAAGTGACTATTAATAGGAGTATAATCCACTATATGCATATTGAGCATTAACAAACAGTCCAATGATTGTAGATATTTGTAGTTATACTTGCACTGCTATTTTCCATATATTTCACATTAAAACAGTGATTGCGAACATTGGCAATATTTACAAAGTGGCGGTAAATTATGGGAAATGGTTTTGAGTTGCTAAGGTTGGCCTTCAGTCATCCTGAACCAATGTGCTCTGTAACTGGTGAACGTGGGGTGTCTCACTAAATGTTCATAATGTGATATTCACAGTATGTAGGAAAATATAGATATATATTTTCGTGACATAATTTTTTGTTTTGTTTCTTTAGTACAGTATAGTGGCAGTATTTCTGGGGTGTTCTTATCTATGCTGGGCGAGTACCCCTAAAAATAAAGTTGAAAAAATTAGTCAGACTAAATTATCATCCAGCCTAGATATGAAAATCCCACAGAAACGCCACAATATTTGCAGAAAAGATCTGTGTGGTTGCTGGACTGATGAAAGAAAATGGTAAAATGTAAAGTGTTATGCACTATTAATTCATGATTTACTACAGAGGGTTGATTTCAGGCAGTAGTTTGTTTTAAAAACAAAAGGCTGATCTTCACGAAGACAAATCTCCATAGTGGTATTTTAAACACAACCGTGAAAATGATCAGCATTATGATAAATATTGCTTTTATTGTACTTTCCCTAGAAATCTTACTCTGCACCTATTGGTATTGAGTTTCAGCGAAGATACGCAACCGTTGTTCTTGACCTAGAACAGCTGAACAAGGATCTGAATAAAGTTCTACATAAGGTCCAGCAGTACTGTTATGAGGTAAATAGACTGACTTGAAAAATCTCAATATCTATTAATCTGCTGAATATTTGTTTAAATATGACAGTCATTAACTAAGACAAAAAGTATGGAGAGAAAATTTAAAGTTTCTAAATACTTGCCACTTTTATCTAATTCTGTTAATGGTGGTCTTGATTGTTTCTCTAGCTCGCCCCAGATCAGGGACTGCAACCAGCCAACCAGCCTACAAGTATGAGGCAGCGGTGTGAAGATCAGGCTCAGGAGATGGTCCGTCAAGCTAATACCCCATCCACCGGACAGCAATGCGTACAGGACGAGGGCCTGACGGATTTAATTTCTCGGCTAACTGCCATCCTTTTACAGATCAAAGTAAGAGGGCATGGGAGCCATTCTAATGCTGAAACCGGCCATTGTATTTATTTTCTTCAATGACTAACATGTTGCAGTTTCTGGCATAGAATCCAGCTTTATGTGGCAGGGACATTTTTATCCGGTGTAAATACTCCTAGCCAGCGGTGTGCAAAAGGTAGACCTGGCTTTATCTGTCTGGAGGGACACTCAAGCACCAAACAAACTTCAGCTTACTATAGTGGTTTCACTGCTCACTTCTCTGCTATTTAGAAGTTAAATCATTTTGTTTAAGTAGCTTTAGTTACACATTCTCTTGATGAGACTCACACAGCCAGAGGTTTAATTTTTAAGCCTCACTTAAATGGACAATCCAAACTAACTTGTAGAGGTTCTCTCGTAGAAAGTTTTTATTATTTGTTTGTGAGAGTCTGTACGAAATCTGTGCAGACAAGTAACATACTTCATGGAAACACCGGAAATAAGCGAATTCAAAAGCTAATAGAAGTCACGAGACCACAGGAATATTCACATAAAAAAACTGCTGGCAGCTGTAGTTGTTATGGTGCAAGAAGTGCCCTGCACGCCCTCCCAATGTAAGTCAAACCATTTCTCCTGTAAGGAGATTCCGTTAGCTCCACTGATTTGAAGCCCTGCCGTGCAGTGCCAGCTGATTGACTGACTGAGAGAGTCAAAGCACTCCTGGTACCATAGTGGCTTAGTGTTCATTTAATCTATACCTGCCCCAAGGTAATCCTATCATACGATTTAACAATATTTCTAAAACTCAAGGGATTTAAATAAAGTTTTAAAGGTAATTTACATGTTTCCAACAATTCATTTACATTTAATAGGTTGGTGACTAATAATAAAAGAAATATAACTAACAAGCTTTCTAAAATGATTTTCATGTTTTCCTAATGAAATCTTAGGCCTTAAAAACATCTTATATTACCTTTACTTAAAAAAAAAAAAAAGGTATTTTATTTAATCAATGATCTTCTCATCTATTTCTTACAGTGTCTGGCCGAAGGAGGGGATCTCAATTCATTTGAGTTCAAATCTTTAACAGACTCTTTAAATGACATCAAGAGTTCAATAAGCCCTTCTAATATCAGGTGAGCGTTTTATATTCTAATATGTGCAGGAAAACATAGGTAAAATGTTGATGAAAGTAAAAAAACAACAAAAAATAAATTAAATGTTAATAATGCTGCAGCTTACTGACCTCGCTTACTGAATTTGTCTAAAAAGGTTTGGATGTGTCTTTTGTGGACCTGTCATTTTAACCCAGTATTGTAAAGCATTGCAGTTTTGTAGAAGCAGCAGTGTTTACATTACAGGGTGAAAAACACCTCTACTTGTGGTCTTCCAGACAGCCACATAAATAGATGGTTGGTTGTTTTTTATTTTGATCTATTTTTATGTATTTTTGGCCATTATCTCCGTAATTTATATGAAATGTTGGATAATTCTCCCTGGAGTGTTCCTTTTAAGTAAAGTCTATCCAACAACAAAGGAAAATACCAAGACTGCCTTCTCTACTTACAGGGCAATATGTTTATCCTTAAAAAATGGTATTCATTAGCAATTAGTACAGGTTTTTATTTCAAATAAAAGTTTCTATTAGACTTCGGGTTTGGGTTAGTCTCAAATGAATATTATGAATATATACAGTCTATTGAGAACCCTGCAGTTTGGCTCTTCCTGGTGTCTATTTTATTAATTTGTTTTTATTAATATTTAACATTTGCTTTGTTTTTTTCTCCCATTTAGCTGCTTTCAAAATAACGTTGAGATCCACGTAGCGCACATTCAGAGTGGACTGAGTCAGATGGGGAACCTCCACGCGTTTGCTGCCAATAACACAAACAGAGACTGAGATGTGAGAGGATGTTGCACAGCTCTGTTTCCATGAAGCAAACTTTTATAGCAACAATATCCATTTGGAGAGAACAAAGAAAAGTTAACTCACTTTTTATGCTTATGAAGCAGCATTAAAACCACAAACTGTTTAATTTAATTTGTATGAATTAAAAGAAATATATTTTGTTTTACATTTCCTGAAAGCCACAAATGGCACCAATTAATAAACTCCAGCCATGAATAGGGCCTAAACCGAGAACTGCAGCCACGAATAGCTCTCATTAATAAACCTGCAGCCATGAATACCATATTGGTGTCTCCAGCAACAGGGGACAAAAATAGACCACTACAGATCTCTTCCATAACTTGCCAAATAAGTTCATCTAACGTCTTCTATCGGCAGTATCAGAGTTCTTCTTTGCTTGGAATGGTATGATATGGAACGATCAAATCCGCAAGATGAATGATGAATTTGCAAACAATGTATCTATAAATGCTCAGTGGATTGTGGCTGCTTTGTGTACTGCAAACTGTAACACCGGACTTGGCTCTCAAAACATGGTACTTCTCTTGTGTAAATGCGTTGGAGTTCTGCGAAGGAATTTGATATATAACTGGCCTGAAGACTGGACAAGCCAAGCATTAGATTGGAAAAGCTTTTGTTTTCTGTTAGTTTTTTTTTCTTTCTTTCTTTAAGCTATATTATGGATCTACCTGACGAGATCAAACCTGAAAAAAAGGAATTCTCCACCAGTCTGTTGCCACACATGGTGGGTTCTGTTTGATTGTCAAAGATCCATGTATGTTAGCAAACCAGGCATTTAGCCCACCACAGCTAATCGCACAAACCATCCCTGGAGTGTATTCTTAGATGTTGATCTTGTACAAATTGTGTATTGGGTTGTTTAATATAGATGGTAAACTGCTTAATTATAATAAACTGTTTGCCATTTTTACTAGAAGTAAAGTGACTTTAAGTACTTTGTGTTCTTATAGCATAATTCTGGTCCTGCATCTGAGTTATTTTTTTGTCAATCTTTCTTTTATTGAGGCAAGCATTAAAAGGGGTACAGAATAAAGAAGAAGGGACATACAGTACGTATACAGGATGGGAACATGCTAACACTTTGTCACAACTTCTTTGAGTGATAGCCTCTTTTTATATTAATTGAGCGTTCCAGTTAATAACCAGTATAGCGCAGTAAAAGTGAAAGTAGCTAGTCAACAGCTGTGTATAATATCTTTAAACGTGAGTAACTATTCTAGCTAGGCATGACCATTATCACAAAAAACAAGTGGTTGGCACAAGCATATTCAGATCGCTTAATACTTTAAATGGTAGATTACGTAGTCATGCTGATTAGGCCACCTAGCTCCCTTCCCACCATGAATGCCTCCCGTTATGCCAATAGCTGGGCATGTCATGTAAGATGTTGGCACGTATTTATATAGGCTAGTATGCAGGATTGGAAATAGAAGAGGGCAGAACAATTATGTCAATTAACTAAGATCATGCACTTAAACCGTATGTCCATGGTATGCGGTTGTGTAACTGCGAATGCCTTCTGAGTTGGTCTCAGGACACCTGTGTAGGCCCCGGGTCATCCTATTCTTGTAGTCGGTAGCTGTGATGTTAGTGCCTGGTCACTTTTGCAGCTGGTTGCCGCACCTTCCATGTTGGGCCATGTGGCTGTGTGCCTCTTGGTGTCCGCTTGTTCAGCTGGGCAGCGCGGGCGAGTTGAGGCCTCGTTCCAGGGCCGGGCCTTGTAGCCGGTCGGCAACTTCTTCCCATAGACTCGGGAGCTCAGTGAGGCCGAGTCTTCCCTTCTTCGGGGATACCGCGCTGTGGTATCGCCGCCTGCGGCATGCGTTCGTCGTACCTTGTGGGCGTTGCGTTGGAGGGTGTCTCCGGTTGACCGCCGGCCCGGGTGGGCCACAAGACCCAGTGGTAGATGCCTGGGTGCGTGGAGTGTGCACCTCAGTTCCCCTCACCTTCAGCTTATAGGTAGGTGGCGGCGGCAGTTGTGCCAGATGCCTATGTAGTGCCTTCCAGAAGCACCGAAATATCTTGTCTAGCCGACATAGTGCTGTGTCCACATGGCCTCCGCTCGGCTGCTTTGGCATGTGCTCGGACGGCCTGGACACCTCCTCCATTTTGCTAGGCCTAGCACGTTTCAGGCCAGCATCCTGGTGGGCGGTGTGATGCAGGGTTGCCAGTTGCTTGGGGCTGGTGGGGACCGGGATAACCCCCGCCGGTCCATAAGGGGGGGGGACGGGGACTTGCTTCGGTGCGTATAGCTAGTTTCAGCGGACGGGGAGCGGCAGTCTCCCCTACGCCGTCCATGCTGGTAGGCCGCAGAAGCAGAGTTGGTGAGGTCGGTGAGTATCCCCACGTGTGCGGTATCATCGCGGAGGTCTCTCGGTCCTCAGTCGATTGGGCCACAGAGTGAGCCTGTTCTGCGGGTTTATCGGTAACAATTATCAAAGAAAAGTTCTCGTTTTGCTGGAGCCGCAGCCAGACACGTCTGCTTGGCTCTGCAGTCAGGCCCCGCCCCCGCATCTGAGTTATTAGTATTATTATTTAGTTATTCAAATGTTGACACTACATTACACTACTTTCTTCCTCCTTTAAAAATCTCATTTTATATAAAATTGGTGCAGGATACCTAGTTAAGTTTCCCTGTATAGACCCCCAGAAAACCAAATCTTATTCTTACTGCTTTTGCCCTTTGCAGCTATTTTTACAATCTATCCCTGTAGTGTACTGTAATCTGAGATGTTTAGTGAGTGACTGATGGCAGTATACATGTGTCACACTGAAACATGAAAAACATGAAGGTTTCCTGTTCAGTAAAAATGTCACGTTATTTACAAAAACACAATCATTTTCTCTTCAGACCTGATTAATTGTATATTTAACCTTGGCTTCTTCTAAAGGAGTGCATTACTAAATTATCAGAGACCATAAGAAATACTACAGCTAAAGCCAATATGGCTTCCAGAGGAGGTTATGTAGGAATCTAATGGGGTTTATAGAATTCATTTAAAAGTAAAATCTCCATGTCAACATGTTCATGTATGTTGTTCTGACTTAAAGCACTAGATCAAGCCATTTCCCCTCTTAGATGTGGATTTGGTCTCTGGCCACTAGAGGGGACTATGGAGGGGAATGTTTCAACAATGTATTCAGTTTTGTGAATGAGGCTTGTAAAAGGAAAACACATCAGATGTATCCAAATGTAGCTTATTTCTTATGCCTGGATTGTATGAACCAAAATATGAACTTAAAGGACCACTATAGTGCCAGGAAAACATACTCGTTTTGCTGGCACTATAGTGCGCTGAGGGTGCCCCCACCCTCAGGGTCCCTCTCCCGCCGGGCTGGATGGAAAGGAAGGGGTTAAACTTACCTCTTTTTCCAGCGCCGGGCGGGGAGCTCTCCTCCTCTTCGGCGGAATGCGCATGCGCGGCAAGAGCGGCGCGCGCATTCAGCCAGTCTCATAGGAAAGCATTTACAATGCTTTCCTATGGACGCTGGCGTCTTCTCACTGTGATTTTCACAGTGAGAAGCACGCAAGCCCTCTAGTGGCTGTCAATGAGACAGCCACTAGAGGCTGGATTAACCCAAATATAAACATAGCAGTTTCTCTGAAACTATGTTTATAGAAAAAAGGGTTAACCCTAGATGGACCTGGCACCCAGACTACTTCATTAAGCTGAAGTGGTCTGGGTGCCTATAGTGGTCCTTTAATAACATTTTTCTAAATACTTTTTTATTGCTTTAAAATGCAGACTAATTTTACATTTGTATTTTATGAGGGCCCATCACCTCCATAGTGACAGCTCTTTGTTCTCTCACCCCAGTAAACATTATTGCAATATTTACTTGTATGAAGAAAGTAGGTAAGGTAAGTTTAAAAAAAAACCTCTGCATCTAAGGAGATATTTTCCGTATGAGCACATATGAGTTTGACTGGGCTCAGACGTTCCGTTAGCAAATACAAATTCACCCTAGGAGGGAATGCTACAATATGAAGTGGCAAGTAATGTTTGAGGCCTGGCTTTAGCAGAGAACGTCCAATTTTAAGCCTCGCGTTTTGATTTCTTCAGAATTGGAATGCACACAATGTACTGTGTGTACAGTGATGCAAAGGTTTAACTCCTTTACATGTCTTCCTTATAGTAGCTTTAAAAAAAAAAACCTGATTAAAAAATGAGTTGCGTGTTAACTTTTAGTTATTTAGTTAGAACAGTGCCTATTTAAAATTAATTTCTGGATAATATAGTATAAGATCTTTCTGTGCTGCCCAGAAAAATCCCCTCCGTCATATTCTACCTTTTCCAATTCCAGGTTAGATTGCTTTATTCAGACCATAGGGTGTGCAATTGTTTTGGGTATTCTTTTCTGATCAAATTAATATTTTTTGAAAAGTCAACCGTCAAGTGTCTTTTCTATCCATCAAAGAATTATAACATAGTTAAACTACTTTTTAAAAGAACACTGAGCGCCATAATAATTTAATCTCAATTAAGTTATGGTGCTTGGAGGTCCTGGGTGTGCTGTTGTTTTTTTTTTAATTCTTTATTTTTGTTCGTGCATAAGGGTAACAGGCGAATTTGTACTGCCACAATAGCTGGTACAGTCAAGTTTGCATACAGTCTTAATCACATGGCATTAATGACATTGCACTTTTTTTTTTTTTTAAGTAGTTTTGTAAACAAGATAATATCATAAGCTTAGTAGTGATAGCAAATTAAAGACAGACATAGACATAGAGAAACAGTTATGTGTCCTATTAACTTTGCACAGTTTTATGGGTTAATACAGGAATGTAGGAGCATGCTAAGTCTATTGAGGCTATGGAGTGTTATGCAGGCTGAACATTGTTATTATACATAGCCCTAAAGAGTGTGTAGAGGTTGTGCTTTGTTAAAAGTTTGGCACATGTCTATACTAGTGTTGTTAGTCGATAGGCATACAAGAGAATTGCAGTGGGTTAGCGTGTGAGTTGCAGAGCATAGCATATGAGCATGGGAGTAACACTATATTTCTCAGGGGAACAAGAAAATGTCCTTAGTAGCAGGTAGGGACTTAATGAGGCATAGGGTGAATGACTCATCTGTGTTGTCAAATGTCCAGGTCAGCCAACACCTGCCAGGGGTATGTCACAGCCATATGTTTTGCCGCCTCTCAGGGGAGCGAGTGGACCCAAGTGAGTTGGCTCCGTGCTGCCTCTAGGTTTCCTGGTGGCTTGGAGTGGTGAGTGTTTGGGAGTCCTGTGTGTGCCTTTAGACCCGGAGGGTTGCTGTTCTGAGACGGAACCTGCCGTCCCCTAGGCCTGTTCTTAGAGAGGACATTTTGCGGGTGAGAGGGGTGGTTATGGGGAAGCCCTGGAGATCTTCTCCGTTGAGGCTTTGGGCAACTCACCAGCGGTCTAAGAGTCGGGCGCTGGGGCTTTCGGCGTTTCTTCCACCTCTCACTCCCTGCTGTCTCGATCTTTCTCAGGTTCCGCACCGGAGCTGCAGGCTGCTGTGTAATGTCCTTTGTGGCTAATGCCGGTGGGACTTGTGTCCGGGTGTCTCTGCGGCTGGTGAGTTTGGCCCAAAAATTGCTGAATAGGCGGTCTAGCCGCTCCGACAGCGGAGGCAAGCTGGGCTTGGATGCTGAGATCAACGTGGTCTCCGCCATGTCGTGAGTCGGCGGTCCGGCGGTGCAAGGTGGCTGAGCTCGGTTTCTCCGTCCTGATCCACATGCTCTGGTTGCCGGGATATCCCTCACCGGCGGGGGGGGGGGAGAGAGTGTTCCGGGGAGACCTCCTTTGTTACAGGCTGCAGTCGGCTGAGGGATCGTCCGTCTCCCCCATGCTTCCTGAGTAGGCCGCAGGTAGGCCTCAGGTCCATCCCCTGGAATCGGTTGCATTTTGTGGTCCCAGGCTCGGTTATGCATTGTCTGGAGATTAAGCCCCAGTGTCTGGGGTGTAAAGGCATTGAATTTGCAGGTTTTGCAGCGATTTTGCTCGTTTTTCAGGCTATTTAGACAGGAGCTCTGCTGAGGTGCGACCACTCAGCTTGGCTGTCAAGCTCCGCCCCCCTGGGTGTGCTGTTTTTAATGGGCTTTACAAATGGTTCAACCCTTTAAAACTGTGTCCAGTTTTCCAGCAATGTCTAAGGCATCATTGAGGAAGCCTCGAACATGGCACTGTCGATAGGCTGAAAGCATCAACTAACTCAATGGATAGACACTGAGAGCGCCAGATAATACTGTCACCTGCGCCTCGTCGGAAAACAGGGTTGCTGCTGTTAAACAGTTTGTAAACTGTTAAACAGTTTGTAAATGGTTTAACCCCTTATAGTGACCTCCAGGCACAATAACCACTTCAATGCGAGGCAGAAACTCTCTCTATGGGAAAGACACAACAGCTATGTCTGTTATATGTCTATTGTAGGCACCTTCCATAATTTATGAGATATTCTGGCCATCAGAAGCAAGACATTTCTGTTTGTACCCTTACCTATCAGGGAGTGCCACTGTCAGATTTATCATATATAGGAGGAATTTGGGACATGGGACATGTCTAATCTACTCAAGTTGTAATATAAGGGGTGATTGTTTTCTATCAAGTTTAATTCCTCAGTTTAAACTTTTTATACTTTTATATTTTTTTCCTTTGGAAGGGTGGTGTTTGTGCTACAGTATTCTCTTTATAAATGTATATTGGGTATTGAATTGGCTAACACATCTCCATCAGATCAAATGAAGGATGTGTCCTGCACATTCCATTGTATCACACCTCAAATTGGAGGCAGGGGGATCCCGATTAGCATGAAGTGTGGGTCTAAGGGAAGGGATGCCTATTGAGACATTTCCACCCCCTGCCGGCCTGTATACAAACTGTCTGCTTGGAATAAACACTGTGTTGACCAAATACTATCCTCTGAGTCACTCTATGGACAGGGCCAGGAAACACAACATTTAAATAAGAAATCATGCAGATTAGGGTATTATCAGCAATTAGTTCCTATTGATCCTGACCTTGAAGGGCCCTGAGGTCAAAAGAATTCTAAATTGAGTAAGAAGATTAAATATCCATATACATATCTTTACTGCCATTTACAGAACAATTAAACTCGTTTGTAACACAGACAGGGACATATCTGCATAATTTGTTGCTCCATGCACAGGATGTGTGATGACTCAATCGCTGTCCCTATTCTCTGTATCCTTGATTCATGTTGGCTTTTAATAAGCGACCCTTTGGCTTTAATGGTTTGTTTTCAGTTGATTACTGTGGAATAATATCTATATACATTGTGAAAATATTGGTAACTACAAGTCTCTCAGGTGTCTCAAATACAGGGGGGCACATGCATTCAAGAGGCCCTCCTATTTCTCTTCCATTCATTTTCCTATGGTTTGGGTCCACCATACCTAAAATCTGTTGACAATGACAAATTGCTAGAGATCAGTTATTGTAGTAAGACAGATTTCTCTTCTTCTAGCACCTATATTTGGACGTGTGGGCATCAGTATACACCATCATGACAGAGACAATAGAGAAAGCAATAAAATAATAAACCGATATGAGAAAGTATTCACACACTCATAATGCAGTCTCTCTTTGCCCAGGAAGAGAAATTTTAGGTTATTTGCAGTTTTTTGGTTTGGTCTGTTTTATTACTCCCGAAGGGCTGCAGTCATTTTTTCAGTCTATATTTACTCTGCTGCTAAGCTACTCACAGAGTCGGGTGCAGGGTATTGTAAAGTTTCACAACCTTCATATTAGTTTACATCAAATTTGAATATATATTGCGCATTCATAGATGCATTCTTGAGTTACAACTTTGGGGCATTTTTTCAACAATAAGTCTGAGAGGTCCTGGCCTCTAGCCACCACCATGTGCCATTTAAAATGTGTTTTGTCTGACGTTGGAAACATTTTAACACGTGCACTCTAATCACATTGAGTGAGTTTAGGGAAGCATCGGATTGGCTGATGATCACAGCCAAGGAGGCGGGACCATGCAGAGCATGGAGACACTGAACATCAGTGCTACATGTTGTGCAGCACTAACCCAAGAAGCACCTCAAGTAACCATATTAGGAGTGGTCAGTGGAGGTATCCCTGGGCTGTAATATAAACACTGCATTTTCTCTGAGAGAGAAAAAACCCAGTGTTTACTGCAAAAAGCCTGCAGGGAATGGTTATAAGCTGTAATTGTTCTGGTGACTATGGTGTCCCTTCAAATTCTTATGAATAACCTTGTGTAAGAACTGTCAGGAATTGGCTAGGGGATTGACATATTTGAAACCATAATTGCTGATTTGGTGAATTGTTTCAGCTTGACTCTAGCATATGGGCCTTAAATCTGAAAACTCATGATCACTTCCCAACAATTATCTGCTTAGTGACTAATTGTTTGAGTGTTTCCCATTTGGTAATATATTGTGCATCATACCCTTTTCCAATACATTTATTATAGGTTTTAATTTAAAATATATATACGGTATATAAAATTGTATAATATACAAGGAAATCAAATTAAAGAAAGACAAGAAAAATAAAAAGGGAAATGGACGAAGGGAAAAGGGGGAAGGAAAGAAAAATAGCAGTAACAGTATTCAGAATGTGCACATTTTTCTGTCTATTTTGAAACACAATCAAATATTTACAGGAGTGAGTGTAATTATTTATAATGACTCATGTATTAGTATTCAGCAAAACTTGTATTTCCAGAATAAATGACCTGGTTTTTCTTATTAATTTTTGGATTTAGTCGTCTCATACTTGACCTAAGGGAGCATGTCTAGAAGACTGTTTCAGCGTTCATTCTGAACTCCAATTCCCAAATGTCTTCAATTGGGGCAGTCTCACCAGATATGGCCCACAGTCTCTCCAACATAAATCTAATGTTTCAGCAAACATCTTCCAGCGTGTTGGAACTAAATACCACCGATAGAGAATTTTATCAGGATTTTCAAAATGATGATGCAGAACATCATCCCTTTTATATATTCATATCAATCAGATAAATCCATTGAAACCTGTAATTTCTCTTCCCACTTCAACATATATTCCAATTTATGATTTGGTACAGATAAAGAAAGAAAATGAGAAGTGTGTTTCTAGAAAGGATAATATCAATATTTCCGATCACTGATATTTCTACAGATGTAGTTTGTTTAACTAACTGTTTAAGGTACCTTTGCTCTTTCCCAAATCCCTTTGTTTATTTAAACACATGGAGGTTATGTAGTTACTCCAATGGTCATGAGAGTCTTTAGCCCACCTGCCACGTCAAGGAAAACTCTCCTTGGGGTCCTACACTAACCTTTCACCTTGCTTCCTTGAGCTTCTGGCAAAGAGACAGAGACAGAGAGGGGTATATATATTTTTTTTTAATATATACACCCCTACATGCTTATCAACCCCTAATAAGGAACACATGGGATGGGCAGCAGCATGGTAACATAGCGGTGTGATACAAAAGTGAAACCAAATACAAAAAAACAAAAAAAAAACAAGTCCTGCGCTCAAACTCCCACTACACTTGGGCGGCAGCAAAACCACAGTACACATAAATGTATGTATGTGCTGTATTTATTGGGGCTGATATGTACTGTGGTCATTGCTGCCGCCCAAGAGTAGTGGGAGTTTGAGCGCAGGACTTGTTTAATATTAAAGTTAGATTTTAATTTAAGATGAACATATATTTTGACAAGTTTTAATCCAAATTAAATTTAGACTTTAACCCCTTAAGGACCAAACTTCTGGAATAAAAGGGAATAATGACATGTCACACATGTCGTGTGTCCTTAAGGGGTTAAACGTATCAAAGGCCATCAAGGAATTATAAAAAAAATAAAAAAATAAAAATTCAATTTTTATACTATGTAAATACCAAGAATGAACTATATCTATATCAGATATCAGTTTCTTAAACGTTTAGTGTTGTAGCTCCAATGTATGTTCTATTTGGATAAATGATATCACATTATGCCCAGAATATAGAGTTATTCTAGTTGTTGGTATTAGAGGTAATTATATCTGTTGGTAACCATTTGGGGTAACCAAACAATTTCAGATAATGAATGGGGTAGATCCATTTCTTTTTCAACTAATAACCATTTAGGTTCATCCTGTCGTAGGTTGAACTTTACTATACCTGTGGCATTTGTGTCCTGATAGTATTCTTTAATATCAGGAACTCCCATTGCGACATATTTCTGTGTCTTTGATAAAATTGACAATTGAATCATGTGAGACTTAATTTTTCCAGAATAATTTAATTATATCAATATATTAATATAATATATTGATTATATCGTGCATCATCTCCATCAATATATTAGGGCTTTGGCCATCAATAATGGCAGATAGAGAGTTATAAATTAGTTCCTTTGCTCAGAACAATCTATTCAAAAGTTTGACCTTAAGTTACTCTTCATGAATTGACATCAAAGATGTAAAAGTGTTTTCCGAGTCAACCACAGACTCCTGGGGTGAATCAGCACATTTTATGTCCATCAATTAGGCCAACATCGGCTACAGAAAGCTGGTCATAGGAGCCATAGGGATCCATTCCATAATGGTGGAATGATGCTGAAGGAGCCTGCATCTGTTGGACCAACATCCCCGGTGCGGTAAAATTATCTCCATTCACAGGACTTGGTGCCTGGTTGAAGAGTGGCCTTTGGCTATAAAGATGGGGCGCAGGGCCCTGGACATGTGCCACCTGTTCCAAGTGTTGTTTGGCAAGCACTTTGTAATTTCCTGGCATTGATGAATACAGTCCTTGTGGATAAGGATGGGCCCTGGGTCCATGGCCACTGAGACTAAGCTGTGACACTGAATCTCTACTGGCCGCCTTAGCCTTCACTCGTTTGGCTTTTGCCCTCCGGTTTTGGAACCAGACCTGAAACAGAGACATGCAATAAATTTACCAAGTACATAGCATATACACAAATGTTTCAATGAGATATATACATATATAATAAAATTATCCATGTGATAAACATAACATAAATATTTCCGATATTATGATCAATATGATGTTCTCACCCAAAGACTGATATCTCCAGTGAGAATGCAGGTGTGTGTAATAATAAACCCTAACAACTATCCTTAATACTGAGCTCATCTCAGAGTCATTTAATAAGTTCTATGTGCAATATTTTAACTTTGGAACTGAAATTTACAATAAGCAAAGTTCAAAATTTAATGTATCATATACTCAACATCTTCAACTGCTTAAAAAATACACAGCAATAAGTTTACTAATAACGATAAAATGTACACTTCAGTACACAACTTGATGGTTGTGTTAGTAAGGTTAGGGACTGTGGATAGTTGAACATAAGCGCTTACCTGAACTCGTGCCTCTGGCAGGTTGATTTGTTTGCCCAGTTTCTCCCGTTCATATATATCTGGATATTTGTTTATTTGAAAGAAACTCTCCATTACGAACAAATCGTGTTGGTTAAAGGTTGTCCGCCTTCTGCGATGGGGTACCTCAGCATTTTCTGTAACTCGCTGTTGGTCGGGTAGGTTAGGAGAATGGCAAATCTGACCCCCTCTATGATCATTGATGGCCATATTAGGAATGTGTCCTTCAAATAGATATATAAAAAATGATTATAAACCAGTGCTTCATTCAGGCCTGATACCAAGAATCTATGTCACTATTTCACTCTCATTCCTACAGGATTCTTGGTGAGTTTATTACCTTGTGCAGATAGATAATGTGGTCCTGGGCCCTCGTATTCCACTTGGTGTTCTAGGATGTAGGCTGGGAATATATCCACTGATTCCTGCTTGAATCCAGGCATCTTCCAGCTCTGTCTAAGGCAATGTGATCCCAAGATTATAACCTGACCAGAGGGTTATGGTCTGTCCCAGAGAGATTGGTGTGTCCTAATGCAATGTGGTCTCTACATGTGTCCAACTGGGGAATGGAGCATGATGTAACATTTATACCAGCTCTGATTTGCTCCTAATAGAAGCAAGGTGAAGGTGTGAATGATGGTGGAAGTGGAGGAGGTGAAGAGGATTCCATTGTTATCCTAAACCTGAGAGAGCAGAAACAGGAGTCCAGGTTGAATACATTTCCTGGCCATTGTAATCTGACGGCTCAATACACATTTACTTCATTCTTCCAAGGAATGCTACTTTGTATACCATGCAGAGATATCCACCATATTCTATTGCGGTTTTCAGATGGATTTTGCTACTTACTCCTTCAAAGAACAGTCACAATCTGTGATTATCAATTTTAACAATTTAGCACTAATCCATATGTTGATTTTCTAGCTACCCAAATATATTCTGCAAAAGAACAGAATGTCATTTGATTTAACCTAAAACGAGGTTGGGGGGAGTTAACTCACTTTTACTACATATTTTGCAGTCCAGTGTTTAATCAGGCGATTGAGCAAAAAAGGCACAAAATCCATTTACCATTTACCAACACACACCAACCACATTTACCAACACACACATTGTCAGTCACTCCAACGCGGTTATTTACCAACACACACACAGTCAGTAACTCCAACGCGGTTATTTACTAACACACACACAGTCAGTAACTCCAACACGGTTATTTACTAACACACACATTGTCAGTAACTCCAACGCGGTTATTTACCAACACACACACACACAGTCAGTAACTCCAACGCGGTTATTTACCAACACACACACAGTCAGTAACTCCAACGCGGTTATTTACCAACACACACACAGTCAGTAACTCCAACGCGGTTATTTACTAACACACACACACATTGTCAGTAACTCCAACGCGGTTATTTAATAACACACACACACAGTCAGTAACTCCAACGCGGTTATTTACCAACACACACACAGTCAGTAACTTCAACGCGGTTATTTAACAACACACACACACACAGTCAGTAACTCCAACGCAGTTACTTACTAACACACACATTGTCAGTCACTCCAACGCGGTTATTTACCAATACACACACACACAGTCAGTAACTCCTACGCGGTTATTTACTAACACACACACAGTCAGTAACTCCAACGCGGTTATTTACCAACACACACAC
Organism: Pelobates fuscus; assembly: GCF_036172605.1. Classification (NCBI taxonomy): domain Eukaryota; kingdom Metazoa; phylum Chordata; class Amphibia; order Anura; family Pelobatidae; genus Pelobates; species Pelobates fuscus. The sequence goes on along the minus strand of NC_086318.1, from coordinate 427,236,667 downwards.
ACAGTCAGTAACTCCAACGCGGTAATTTACTAACACACACAGTCAGTAACTCCAACGCGGTTATTTACTAACACACACATTGTCAGTCACTCCAACGCGGTTATTTACTAACACACACACAGTCAGTAACTCCAACACGGTTATTTACTAACACACACATTGTCAGTAACTCCAACGCGGTTATTTACTAACACACACATTATCAGTAACTCCAACGCGGTTATTTACTAACACACACACAGTCAGTAACTCCAACGCGGTAATTTACTAACACACACACAGTCAGTAACTCCAACGCGGTTATTTACTAACACACACATTGTCAGTCACTCCAACGCGGTTATTTACTAACACACACATTGTCAGTCACTCCAACGCGGTTATTTACTAACACATACATTGTCAGTAACTCCAACGCGGTTATTTACTAACACACACATTGTCAGTAACTCCAACGCGGTTATTTACTAACACACACATTGTCAGTAACTCCAACGCGGATATTTACTAACACACACACATTGTCAGTAACTCCAACGCGGTTACTTACTACAGTGAGAATTGTCGGCAATGCAAAGTGAATTTCATTCCAGCTAACTTCCAGTCTGTGTCAGGTTCCCAGACTGACAAGTAATACTTTTACATTGAAGTTGGTGTTCACTCTACGACTTCTGTTTCTGGCTCCTGTGAGAAATCTACACTCCTGTACTTAGCTGCATTGCATCCTACTCGGATTATCTACACTCCTGTACTTACCTGCATTGTATCCTACTTGGATTATCTACACTCCTGTACTTACCTGCATTGCATCCTACCTGGATTATCTACACTCCTGTACTTACCTGCATTGCATCCTACTCGGATTATCTACACTCCTGTACTTACCTGCATTGCATCCTACCTTGATTATCTACACTCCGGTACTTACCTGCATTGCATCCTACCCGGATTATCTACACTCCTGTACTTACCTGCATTGCATCCTACCCGGATTATCTACACTCCTGTACTTACCTGCATTGCATCCTACTCGGGTTATCTACACTCCTGTACTTACCTGCATTGCATCCTACCTTGATTATCTACACTCCGGTATTTACCTGCATTGCATCCTACCTGGATTATCTACACTCCTGTACTTACCTGCATTGCATCCTACCCGGATTATCTACACTCCTGTACTTACCTGCATTGCATCCTACTTGGATTATCTACACTCCGGTACTTACCTGCATTGCATTATACCCAGATTATCTACACTCCTGTACTTACCTGCATTGCATCCTACCCGGATTATCTACACTCCTGTACTTACCTGCATTGCATCCTACCTTGATTATCTACACTCCGGTACTTACCTGCATTGCATCCTACTCGGATTATCTACACTCCTGTACTTACCTACATTGCATCCTACCCGGATTATCTACACTCCTGTACTTACCTGCATTGCATCCTACCCAGATTATCTACACTCCTGTACTTACCTGCATTGCATCCTACTCGGGTTATCTACACTCCTGTACTTACCTGAATTGCATCCTACCCGGATTATCTACACTTCTGTGCTTACCTGCATTGCATCCTACCCGGATTATCTACACTCCTGTACTTACCTGCATTGCATACTACCCGGATTATCTACACTCCTGTACTTACCTGCATTGCATCCTACTCGGATTATCTACACTCCTGTACTTACCTGCATTGCATACTACCCAGATTATCTACACTCCTGTACTTACCTGCATTGCATCCTACCCGGATTAACTACACTCCTGTACTTACCTGCATTGCATTTTACTTGGATTATTATCTACACTCCGGTACTTACCTGCATTGCATCCTACTTAGATTATTATCTACACTCCAGTACTTACCTGCATTGCATCCTGCTTGGATTATTATCTACACTCCTGTACTAACCTGCATTGCATCCTACCCGGATTATCTACACTTCTGTGCTTACCTGCATTGCATCCTACTCGGATTATCTACACTCCTGTACTTACCTGCATTGCATCCTACCCGGATTATCTACACTCCTGTACTTACCTGCATTGCATCCTACTTGGATTATCTACACTCCTGTACTTACCTGCATTGCATCCTACCCGGATTATCTACACTCCTGTACTTACCTGCATTGCATCCTACTTGGATTATCTACACTCCGGTACTTACCTGCATTGCATCCTACCTGGATAATCTACACTCCTGTACTTACCTGCATTGCATCCTACTTGGATTATCTACACTCCGGTACTTACCTGCATTGCATCCTACTTGGATTATCTACACTCCTGTACTTACCTGCATTGCATCATACCCAGATTATCTACACTCCTGTACTTACCTGCATTGCATCCTACCCGGATTATCTACACTCCTGTACTTACCTGCATTGCATCCTACCTGGATTATCTACACTCCTTTACTTACCTGCATTGCATCCTACCTGGATTATCTACACTCCTGTACTTACCTGCATTGCATCCTACCTGGATTATCTACACTCCTGTACTTACCTGCATTGCATCCTACCTGGATTATCTACACTCCTGTACTTACCTGCATTGCATCCTACCTGGATTATCTACACTCCTTTACTTACCTGCATTGCATCCTACCTGGATTATCTACACTCCTGTATTTACCTGCATTGCATCCTACCCGGATTATCTACACTCCGGTACTTACCTGCATTGCATCCTACTTGGATTATTATCTACACTCCTGTACTTACCTGCATTGCATCCTACCTGGATAATCTACACTCCTGTACTTACCTGCATTGCATCCTACCTGGATTATCTACACTCCTGTATTTACCCGCGTTGCATCCTACCTGGATTATCTACACTCCTTTACTTACCTGCATTGCATCCTACCTGGATTATCTACACTCCTGTACTTACCTGCATTGCATCCTACCTGGATTATCTACACTCCTGTACTTACCTGCATTGCATCCTACCTGGATTATCTACACTCCTTTACTTACCTGCATTGCATCCTACCTGGATTATCTACACTCCTGTACTTACCTGCATTGCATCCTACCTGGATTATCTACACTCCTGTACTTACCTGCATTGCATCCTACCCGGATTATCTACACTCCTGTACTTACCTGCATTGCATCCTACCTGGATTATCTACACTCCTGTACTTACCTGCATTGCATCCTACCCGGATTATCTACACTCCTGTACTTACCTGCATTGCATCCTACCTGGATTATCTACACTCCTGTACTTACCTGCATTGCACCCTACCCGGATTATCTACACTCCTGTACTTACCTGCATTGCATCCTACCTGGATTATCTACACTCCTTTACTTACCTGCATTGCATCCTACCCGGATTATCTACACTCCTTTACTTACCTGCATTGCATCCTACCCGGATTATCTACACTCCTGTACTTACCTGCATTGCATCCTACCCGGATTATCTACACTCCTTTACTTACCTGCATTGCATCCTACCTGGATTATCTACACTCCTGTACTTACCTGCATTGCATCCTACCTGGATTATCTACACTCCTGTACTTACCTGCATTGCATCCTACCTGGATTATCTACACTCCTTTACTTACCTGCATTGCATCCTACCTGGATTATCTACACTCCTGTACTTACCTGCATTGCATCCTACCTGGATTATCTACACTCCTTTACTTACCTGCATTGCATCCTACCTGGATTATCTACACTCCTGTACTTACCTCCATTGCATCCTACCCGGATTATCTACACTCCTGTACTTACCTGCATTGCATCCTACCTGGATTATCTACACTCCTGTAGTTACCTGCATTGCATCCTACCCGGATTATCTACACTCCTGTACTTACCTGCATTGCATCCTACCTGGATTATCTACACTCCTGTACTTACCTGCATTGCATCCTACCTGGATTATCTACACTCCTGTACTTACCTGCATTGCATCCTACCTGGATTATCTACACTCCTGTACTTACCTGCATTGCATCCTACCTGGATTATCTACACTCCTTTACTTACCTGCATTGCATCCTACCTGGATTATCTACACTCCTGTATTTACCTGCATTGCATCCTACCCGGATTATCTACACTCCGGTACTTACCTGCATTGCATCCTACTTGGATTATTATCTACACTCCTGTACTTACCTGCATTGCATCCTACCTGGATAATCTACACTCCTGTACTTACCTGCATTGCATCCTACCTGGATTATCTACACTCCTGTATTTACCCGCGTTGCATCCTACCCGGATTATCTACACTCCGGTACTTACCTGCATTGCATCCTACTTGGATTATTATCTACACTCCTGTACTTACCTGCATTGCATCCTACCTGGATTATCTACACTCCTGTACTTACCTGCATTGCATCCTACCTGGATTATCTACACTCCTGTACTTACCTGCATTGCATCCTACCTGGATTATCTACACTCCTGTACTTACCTGCATTGCATCCTACCTGGATTATCTACACTCCTGTATTTACCTGCATTGCATCCTACCTGGATTATCTACACTCCTGTACTTACCTGCATTGCATCCTACCTGGATTATCTACACTCCTGTACTTACCTGCATTGCATCCTACCTGGATTATCTACACTCCTGTACTTACCTGCATTGCATCCTACCTGGATTATCTACACTCCTGTACTTACCTGCATTGCATCCTACTTGGATTATTATCTACACTCCTGTACTTACCTGCATTGTATCCTACCCAGATTATCTACACTCCTGTACTTACCTGCATTGCATCCTACCTGGATTATCTACACTCCTGTACTTACCTGCATTGCATCCTACCTGGATTATCTACACTCCTGTACTTACCTGCATTGCATCCTACCCGGATTATCTACACTCCTGTACTTACCTGCATTGCATCCTACCCGGATTATCTACACTCCTGTACTTACCTGCATTGCATCCTACCTGGATTATCTACACTCCTTTACTTACCTGCATTGCATCCTACCTGGATTATCTACACTCCTGTACTTACCTGCATTGCATCCTACCTGGATTATCTACACTCCTGTAGTTACCTGCATTGCATCCTACCCCGATTATCTACACTTCTGTACTTACCTGCATTGCATCCTACCCGGATTATCTACACTCCTGTACTTACCTGCATTGCATCCTACCTGGATTATCTACACTCCTGTAGTTACCTGCATTGCATCCTACCCGGATTATCTACACTCCTGTACTTACCTGCATTGCATCCTACCTGGATTATCTACACTCCTGTACTTACCTGCATTGCATCCTACCTGGATTATCTACACTCCTGTACTTACCTGCATTGCATCCTACCTGGATTATCTACACTCCTGTACTTACCTGCATTGCATCCTACCTGGATTATCTACACTCCTGTACTTACCTGCATTGCATCCTACCCGGATTATCTACACTCCGGTACTTACCTGCATTGAATCCTGCCTGGATTATCTACACTCCTGTACTTACCTGCATTGCATCCTACCTGGATTATCTACACTCCTGTACTTACCTGCATTGCATCCTACCTGGATTATCTACACTCCTGTACTTACCTGCATTGCATCCTACCCGGATTATCTACACTCCTGTACTTACCTGCATTGCATCCTACCCGGATTATCTACACTCCGGTACTTACCGCATTGCATCCTACTTGGATTATTATCTACACTCCTGTACTTACCTGCATTGCATCCTACTCGGATTATCTACACTCCTGTACTTACCTGCATTGCATCCTACCCGGATTATCTACACTCCTGTACTTACCTGCATTGCATCCTACTTGGATTATCTACACTCCTGTACTTACCTGCATTGCATCCTACCCGGATTATCTACACTCCTGTACTTACCTGCATTGCATCCTACTTGGATTATCTACACTCCGGTACTTACCTGCATTGCATCCTACCTGGATAATCTACACTCCTGTACTTACCTGCATTGCATCCTACTTGGATTATCTACACTCCGGTACTTACCTGCATTGCATCCTACTTGGATTATCTACACTCCTGTACTTACCTGCATTGCATCATACCCAGATTATCTACACTCCTGTACTTACCTGCATTGCATCCTACCCGGATTATCTACACTCCTGTACTTACCTGCATTGCATCCTACCTGGATTATCTACACTCCTTTACTTACCTGCATTGCATCCTACCTGGATTATCTACACTCCTGTACTTACCTGCATTGCATCCTACCTGGATTATCTACACTCCTGTACTTACCTGCATTGCATCCTACCTGGATTATCTACACTCCTGTACTTACCTGCATTGCATCCTACCTGGATTATCTACACTCCTTTACTTACCTGCATTGCATCCTACCTGGATTATCTACACTCCTGTATTTACCTGCATTGCATCCTACCCGGATTATCTACACTCCGGTACTTACCTGCATTGCATCCTACTTGGATTATTATCTACACTCCTGTACTTACCTGCATTGCATCCTACCTGGATAATCTACACTCCTGTACTTACCTGCATTGCATCCTACCTGGATTATCTACACTCCTGTATTTACCCGCGTTGCATCCTACCTGGATTATCTACACTCCTTTACTTACCTGCATTGCATCCTACCTGGATTATCTACACTCCTGTACTTACCTGCATTGCATCCTACCTGGATTATCTACACTCCTGTACTTACCTGCATTGCATCCTACCTGGATTATCTACACTCCTTTACTTACCTGCATTGCATCCTACCTGGATTATCTACACTCCTGTACTTACCTGCATTGCATCCTACCTGGATTATCTACACTCCTGTACTTACCTGCATTGCATCCTACCCGGATTATCTACACTCCTGTACTTACCTGCATTGCATCCTACCTGGATTATCTACACTCCTGTACTTACCTGCATTGCATCCTACCCGGATTATCTACACTCCTGTACTTACCTGCATTGCATCCTACCTGGATTATCTACACTCCTGTACTTACCTGCATTGCACCCTACCCGGATTATCTACACTCCTGTACTTACCTGCATTGCATCCTACCTGGATTATCTACACTCCTTTACTTACCTGCATTGCATCCTACCCGGATTATCTACACTCCTTTACTTACCTGCATTGCATCCTACCCGGATTATCTACACTCCTGTACTTACCTGCATTGCATCCTACCCGGATTATCTACACTCCTTTACTTACCTGCATTGCATCCTACCTGGATTATCTACACTCCTGTACTTACCTGCATTGCATCCTACCTGGATTATCTACACTCCTGTACTTACCTGCATTGCATCCTACCTGGATTATCTACACTCCTTTACTTACCTGCATTGCATCCTACCTGGATTATCTACACTCCTGTACTTACCTGCATTGCATCCTACCTGGATTATCTACACTCCTTTACTTACCTGCATTGCATCCTACCTGGATTATCTACACTCCTGTACTTACCTCCATTGCATCCTACCCGGATTATCTACACTCCTGTACTTACCTGCATTGCATCCTACCTGGATTATCTACACTCCTGTAGTTACCTGCATTGCATCCTACCCGGATTATCTACACTCCTGTACTTACCTGCATTGCATCCTACCTGGATTATCTACACTCCTGTACTTACCTGCATTGCATCCTACCTGGATTATCTACACTCCTGTACTTACCTGCATTGCATCCTACCTGGATTATCTACACTCCTGTACTTACCTGCATTGCATCCTACCTGGATTATCTACACTCCTTTACTTACCTGCATTGCATCCTACCTGGATTATCTACACTCCTGTATTTACCTGCATTGCATCCTACCCGGATTATCTACACTCCGGTACTTACCTGCATTGCATCCTACTTGGATTATTATCTACACTCCTGTACTTACCTGCATTGCATCCTACCTGGATAATCTACACTCCTGTACTTACCTGCATTGCATCCTACCTGGATTATCTACACTCCTGTATTTACCCGCGTTGCATCCTACCCGGATTATCTACACTCCGGTACTTACCTGCATTGCATCCTACTTGGATTATTATCTACACTCCTGTACTTACCTGCATTGCATCCTACCTGGATTATCTACACTCCTGTACTTACCTGCATTGCATCCTACCTGGATTATCTACACTCCTGTACTTACCTGCATTGCATCCTACCTGGATTATCTACACTCCTGTACTTACCTGCATTGCATCCTACCTGGATTATCTACACTCCTGTATTTACCTGCATTGCATCCTACCTGGATTATCTACACTCCTGTACTTACCTGCATTGCATCCTACCTGGATTATCTACACTCCTGTACTTACCTGCATTGCATCCTACCTGGATTATCTACACTCCTGTACTTACCTGCATTGCATCCTACCTGGATTATCTACACTCCTGTACTTACCTGCATTGCATCCTACTTGGATTATTATCTACACTCCTGTACTTACCTGCATTGTATCCTACCCAGATTATCTACACTCCTGTACTTACCTGCATTGCATCCTACCTGGATTATCTACACTCCTGTACTTACCTGCATTGCATCCTACCTGGATTATCTACACTCCTGTACTTACCTGCATTGCATCCTACCCGGATTATCTACACTCCTGTACTTACCTGCATTGCATCCTACCCGGATTATCTACACTCCTGTACTTACCTGCATTGCATCCTACCTGGATTATCTACACTCCTTTACTTACCTGCATTGCATCCTACCTGGATTATCTACACTCCTGTACTTACCTGCATTGCATCCTACCTGGATTATCTACACTCCTGTAGTTACCTGCATTGCATCCTACCCCGATTATCTACACTTCTGTACTTACCTGCATTGCATCCTACCCGGATTATCTACACTCCTGTACTTACCTGCATTGCATCCTACCTGGATTATCTACACTCCTGTAGTTACCTGCATTGCATCCTACCCGGATTATCTACACTCCTGTACTTACCTGCATTGCATCCTACCTGGATTATCTACACTCCTGTACTTACCTGCATTGCATCCTACCTGGATTATCTACACTCCTGTACTTACCTGCATTGCATCCTACCTGGATTATCTACACTCCTGTACTTACCTGCATTGCATCCTACCTGGATTATCTACACTCCTGTACTTACCTGCATTGCATCCTACCCGGATTATCTACACTCCGGTACTTACCTGCATTGAATCCTGCCTGGATTATCTACACTCCTGTACTTACCTGCATTGCATCCTACCTGGATTATCTACACTCCTGTACTTACCTGCATTGCATCCTACCTGGATTATTTACACTCCTGTACTTACCTGCATTGCATCCTACCCGGATTATCTACACTCCTGTACTTACCTGCATTGCATCCTACCCGGATTATCTACACTCCGGTACTTACCGCATTGCATCCTACTTGGATTATTATCTACACTCCTGTACTTACCTGCATTGCATCCTACCTGGATTATCTACACTCCTGTATTTACCTGCATTGCATCCTACCCGGATTATCTACACTCCTGTACTTACCTGCATTGCATCCTACCTGGATTATCTACACTCCTGTACTTACCTGCATTGCATCCTACCTGGATTATCTACACTCCTGTACTTACCTGCATTGCATCCTACCTGGATTATCTACACTCCTGTATTTACCTGCATTGCATCCTACCCGGATTATCTACACTCCGGTACTTACCTTCATTGCATCCTACTTGGATTATCTACACTCCTGTACTTACCTGCATTGCATCCTACCTGGATTATCTACACTCCTGTACTTACCTGCATTGCATCCTACCTGGATTATCTACACTCCTGTACTTACCTGCATTGCATCCTACCCGGATTATCTACACTCCTGTACTTACCTGCATTGCATCCTACCTGGATTACCTACACTCCTGTACTTACCTGCATTGCATCCTACCTGGATTATCTACACTCCTGTACTTACCTGCATTGCATCCTACCTGGATTATCTACACTCCTGTACTTACCTGCATTGCATCCTACCCGGATTATCTACACTCCTGTACTTACCTGCATTGCATCCTACCTGGATTATCTACACTCCTGTACTTACCTGCATTGCATCCTACCTGGATTATCTACACTCCTGTATTTACCCGCATTGCATCCTACCCGGATTATCTACACTCCGGTACTTACCTGCATTGCATCCTACTTGGATTATTATCTACACTCCTGTACTTACCTGCATTGCATCCTACCTGGATTATCTACACTCCTGTACTTACCTGCATTGCATCCTACCTGGATTATCTACACTCCTGTACTTACCTGCATTGCATCCTACCTGGATTATCTACACTCCTGTACTTACCTGCATTGCATCCTACCTGGATTATCTACACTCCTGTATTTACCTGCATTGCATCCTACCTGGATTATCTACACTCCTGTACTTACCTGCATTGCATCCTACCTAGATTATCTACACTCCTGTACTTACCTGCATTGCATCCTACCTGGATTATCTACACTCCTGTACTTACCTGCATTGCATCCTACCTGGATTATCTACACTCCTGTACTTACCTGCATTGCATCCTACTTGGATTATTATCTACACTCCTGTACTTACCTGCATTGTATCCTACCCAGATTATCTACACTCCTGTACTTACCTGCATTGCATCCTACCTGGATTATCTACACTCCTGTACTTACCTGCATTGCATCCTACCTGGATTATCTACACTCCTGTACTTACCTGCATTGCATCCTACCCGGATTATCTACACTCCTGTACTTACCTGCATTGCATCCTACCCGGATTATCTACACTCCTGTACTTACCTGCATTGCATCCTACCTGGATTATCTACACTCCTTTACTTACCTGCATTGCATCCTACCTGGATTATCTACACTCCTGTACTTACCTGCATTGCATCCTACCTGGATTATCTACACTCCTGTAGTTACCTGCATTGCATCCTACCCCGATTATCTACACTTCTGTACTTACCTGCATTGCATCCTACCCGGATTATCTACACTCCTGTACTTACCTGCATTGCATCCTACCTGGATTATCTACACTCCTGTAGTTACCTGCATTGCATCCTACCCGGATTATCTACACTCCTGTACTTACCTGCATTGCATCCTACCTGGATTATCTACACTCCTGTACTTACCTGCATTGCATCCTACCTGGATTATCTACACTCCTGTACTTACCTGCATTGCATCCTACCTGGATTATCTACACTCCTGTACTTACCTGCATTGCATCCTACCTGGATTATCTACACTCCTGTACTTACCTGCATTGCATCCTACCCGGATTATCTACACTCCGGTACTTACCTGCATTGAATCCTGCCTGGATTATCTACACTCCTGTACTTACCTGCATTGCATCCTACCTGGATTATCTACACTCCTGTACTTACCTGCATTGCATCCTACCTGGATTATCTACACTCCTGTACTTACCTGCATTGCATCCTACCCGGATTATCTACACTCCTGTACTTACCTGCATTGCATCCTACCCGGATTATCTACACTCCGGTACTTACCGCATTGCATCCTACTTGGATTATTATCTACACTCCTGTACTTACCTGCATTGCATCCTACCTGGATTATCTACACTCCTGTATTTACCTGCATTGCATCCTACCCGGATTATCTACACTCCTGTACTTACCTGCATTGCATCCTACCTGGATTATCTACACTCCTGTACTTACCTGCATTGCATCCTACCTGGATTATCTACACTCCTGTACTTACCTGCATTGCATCCTACCTGGATTATCTACACTCCTGTATTTACCTGCATTGCATCCTACCCGGATTATCTACACTCCGGTACTTACCTTCATTGCATCCTACCTGGATTATCTACACTCCTTTACTTACCTGCATTGCATCCTACCCGGATTATCTACACTCCTTTACTTACCTGCATTGCATCCTACCCGGATTATCTACACTCCTGTACTTACCTGCATTGCATCCTACCCGGATTATCTACACTCCTGTACTTACCTGCATTGCATCCTACCTGGATTATCTACACTCCTGTACTTACCTGCATTGCATCCTACCTGGATTATCTACACTCCTGTACTTACCTGCATTGCATCCTACCCGGATTATCTACACTCCTGTACTTACCTGCATTGCATCCTACCTGGATTACCTACACTCCTGTACTTACCTGCATTGCATCCTACCTGGATTATCTACACTCCTGTACTTACCTGCATTGCATCCTACCTGGATTATCTACACTCCTGTACTTACCTGCATTGCATCCTACCTGGATTATCTACACTCCTGTACTTACCTGCATTGCAACCTACCTGGATTATCTACACTCCTGTATTTACCTGCATTGCATCCTACCTGGATTATCTACACTCCTGTACCTACCTGCATTGCATCCTACCTGGGTTATCTACACTCCTGTATTTACCTGCATTGCATCCTACCTGGATTATCTACACTCCTGTATTTACCTGCATTGCATCCTACCTGGATTATCTACACTCCTGTATTTACCTGCATTGCATCCTACCCGGATTATCTACACTCTGGTACTTACCTGCATTGCATTCTACTCGGATTATCTACACTCCTGTACTTACCTGCATTGCATCCTACTTGGATTATTATCTACACTCCTGTACTTACCTGCATTGTATCCTACCTGGATTATCTACACTCCTGTACTTACCTGCATTGCATCCTACCTGGATTATCTACACTCCGGTACTTACCTGCATTGCATCCTACCTGGATTATCTACACTCCTGTAGTTACCTGCATTGCATCCTACCCGGATTATCTACACTCCTGTACTTACCTGCATTGCATCCTACCTGGATTATCTACACTCCTGTACTTACCTGCATTGCATCCTACTCGGATTATCTACACTCCTGTACTTACCTGCATTGCATCCTACCTGGATTATCTACACTCCTGTACTTACCTGCATTGCATCCTACCCGGATTATCTACACTCCTGTACTTACCTGCATTGTATCCTACCTGGATTATCTACACTCCTGTACTTACCTGCATTGCATCCTACCTGGATTATCTACACTCCTGTATTTACCTGCATTGCATCCTACCTGGATTATCTACACTCCTGTACTTACCTGCATTGCATCCTACCCGGATTATCTACACTCCTGTACTTACCTGCATTGCATCCTACTTGGATTATTATATACACTCCTGTACTTACCTGCATTGTATCCTACCCGGATTATCTACACTCCGGTACTTACCTGCATTGCATCCTACCTGGATTATCTACACTCCTGTAGTTACCTGCATTGCATCCTACCCGGATTATCTACACTCCTGTACTTACCTGCATTGCATCATACCCAGATTATCTACACTCCTGTACTTACCTGCATTGCATCCTACCTGGATTATCTACACTCCTGTACTTACCTGCATTGCATCCTACCCGGATTATCTACACTCCTGTACTTACCTGCATTGTATCCTACCTGGATTATCTACACTCCTGTATTTACCTGCATTGCATCCTACCCGGATTATCTACACTCCTGTACTTACCTGCATTGCATCCTACTTGGATTATTATATACACTCCTGTACTTACCTGCATTGTATCCTACCCGGATTATCTACACTCCGGTACTTACCTGCATTGCATCCTACCTGGATTATCTACACTCCTGTAGTTACCTGCATTGCATCCTACCCGGATTATCTTCACTCCTGTACTTACCTGCATTGCATCATACCCAGATTATCTACACTCCTGTACTTACCTGCATTGCATCCTACCCGGATTATCTACACTCCTGTACTTACCTGCATTGCATCATACCCTTGCGGCTAACAGACATGCCGGCGGGCTGCTGGGCGATCGGGCGGCACTGCCTGGCGGCCGGCGAGGGAGCACTTCCCCTGAGCTGTCTGCTCAGCTCCCTCGCCAGCCGCAGAGTGAGGCTGGGAGGCGGAGCCAGAATATGACATCATATTCCGGCTCCCAGCCTCACTCTGAGGCGCGCGAGGGAGCTGAGCAGACAGCTCAGGGGAAGTGCTCCCTCGCCGGCCGGCCGGCCGCGCCGCCCGATCGCCCAGCAGCCACTGGACCACCAGGGAAGAAGAGACACCCCCCCCTCCCCAGGATTCCCAAAGGTAAGGGAATCCTGTGTTAAAAATAAATTTTAAAAAAATGTGTTAATGTGGGTGGGTGAGTGTGTGTCTGTTAGTGTGTGTGTCTGTTAGTGTGTGTGCCAGTGTTTGTGTCTGTTAGTGTTTCTGTCTGTGCCTGTTAGTGTGTGTGTGTCTGACTGTGTGTGTGTTTGCCTCTGAGTGTGTGTATGTTAGTGAGTGTGTGTGTCTGCTAGTTTGTGTCTGCTAGTGAGTGAGTGTGTGTCTGTTAGTGTGTGTGAGTGTGTCTGTTAGTGTGTGTTTCTGTTAGCGAGTGTGTGTTTCTGTTAGCTAGTGTATGCGTATCTGTCAGTGAATGTGTGTGTGTGTATTTAGAATGCAGGGCGGGTGGAAAGGTTGGGTGGGGGTGGCGCGGGGGGAGGGAGGGCGCCTGAGTTTTGTCCTGTCTAGGGCAGCACAAAACCAGGATACACCACTGTGTGTCCCCATTTCTCCCAGTGTCCCCATGTCTGTATTCACAAGTGCCCCCATGTCTCTCAGTGTCCCCTAGTATCCTAATGACACGGGACACACTGAGACATGGGGACACTGGGAGAAATGGGGGCACAGATACTGGGCGACATGGGGACACTGACACTGTGATACATAGGGACACTGATGCCAGGCTGGCCTTCCAATTCTTTGGACAGACATACCCCCTTTTTGGGCATGTTCTCCCCTTTTGGCAGGTCTGGTCACGTGATTCGTGTCAGTGGCCCACCCGTTTACCCCGCCCATTGACTTCCTGCTTCACTGGACACTGCTGTTAGGGGATATGGATTTACTTGAAAGATGAAAGCATAAATTAGAGAGAGATTAGCATAGAGTATGTGTTTTCGTATAGCTGCATCCTTTGAGTTTCCCTCCAACACCATCTCCATCAGATACATGACGCTTGGGAGGTATGACTGTTTTAGTGTTTTTGGTCGATAAGATTCCGTAATTAGGCCCATCATAACTGTCAGCACCAGGCCCACTGGGCTCTTAATCCGGCCCTGGATATTAGCGGAGAGCCAGGTTAACCCTTTCTATGCCGGAGATCAGTAGCACTCCCTCCTATCCGTGTCACATGCGGTAACAAGATAGAGTGAAACACCACGCCCCCTAGCTCTCAAACATCACGCCCCCTAGTTCTCAGACACCACGCCCCCTAGCTCTCAAACACCACGCCCCCTAGCGCTCAGACACCACGCCTCCTAGCTCTCACACCACGCCCCCTAGCTCTCACACCACGCCCTCTTGCTCTCACACCACGCCCCCTTAGTCCCCTCCCACCGAGCGCCCTGGCCGGACGTGACGTGCGCGCCCCCGCGTCAGAGGTGCCGTGTAGCCGGAAGTCGGGACGTGGCCGGCGCTGTGTGAGGAGGATGGCGGTGGTTAGCAGCGCAGAGCGGCTCGAGGTCTCCATAGACGGCCTGACTCTGACACCGGACCCCGAGGAGCCAACCCGCCCCGCCGCCCGCCAGGAGGAACCCGAGGAGAAGGTGGAGGCCCTGAGCCTGGAGGAACGCTGGGGGTTCAGCCTGGAGGAGCTCTATGGGCTGGCCCTCACATTCTTTAAAGGTAGAGCTCTGTGACCGGGGGGAGCTCTGTGTAACGGGGGGAGCTCTGTGTAACGGGGGGAGCTCTGTGTAACGGGGGGAGCTCTGTGTGTAACGGGGGGGGGGGGAGCTCTGTGTGTAACGGGGGGGGAGCTCTGTGTGTAACGGGGGGGAGCTCTGTGTGTAACGGGGGGGAGCTCTGTGTGTAACGGGGGGGAGCTCTGTGTGTAACGGGGGGGAGCTCTGTGTGTAACGGGGGGGAGCTCTGTGTGTAACGGGGGGGAGCTCTGTGTGTAACGGGGGGGAGCTCTGTGTGTAACGGGGGGGAGCGCTGGAGGAACGCTGGGGGTTCAGCCTGGAGGAGCTCTATGGGCTGGCCCTCACATTCTTTAAAGGTAGAGCTCTGTGACCGGGGGGAGCTCTGTGTAACGGGGGGAGCTCTGTGTAACGGGGGGAGCTCTGTGTAACGGGGGGAGCTCTGTGTGTAACGGGGGGGGGGGGAGCTCTGTGTGTAACGGGGGGGGAGCTCTGTGTGTAACGGGGGGGGGGAGCTCTGTGTGTAACGGGGGGAGCTCTGTGTGTAACGGGGGGGAGCTCTGTGTGTAACGGGGGGGAGCTCTGTGTGTAACGGGGGGGAGCTCTGTGTGTAACGGGGGGGAGCTCTGTGTGTAACGGGGGGGAGCACTGTGTGTAACGGGGGGGAGCTCTGTGTGTAACGGGGGGGAGCTCTGTGTGTAACGGGGGGGAGCTCTGTGTGTAACGGGGGGGAGCTCTGTGTGTAACGGGGGTGGGTGGAGCTCTGTGTGTAACGGGGGTGGGTGGAGCTCTGTGTGTAACGGGGGGGGTGGAGCTCTTTGTGTAACGGGGGGGTGGAGCTCTGTGTGTAACGGGGGGGTGGAGCTCTGTGTGTAACGGGGGGTGGAGCTCTGTGTGTAACGGGGGGGTGGAGCTCTGTGTGTAACGGGGGGGTGGAGCTCTGTGTGTAACGGGGGGGTGGAGCTCTGTGTGTAACGGGGGGAGCTCTGTGTGTAACGGGGGGAGCTCTGTGTGTAACGGTGGGTAGTTCTGTGTGTAACACGGGGGGAGCTCTGTGTGACACGGGGGGAGCTCTGTGTGACACGGGGGGAGCTCTGTGTGACACGGGGGGAGCTATGTGTGACACGGGGGGAGCTCTGTGTGACACGGGGGGAGCTCTGTGTGACACGGGGGGAGCTCTGTGTGACACGGGGGGAGCTGCTTGGCTGTGTGACACGGGGGGGAGGTGCGTGGCTGTGTGACACGGGGGGAGGTGCGTGGCTGTGTGACACGGGGGGGAGGTGCGTGGCTGTGTGACACGGGGGGGAGGTGCGTGGCTGTGTGACACGGGGGGAGGTGCGTGGCTGTGTGACACGGGGGGAGGTGCGTGGCTGTGTGACACGGGGGGAGGTGCGTGGCTGTGTGTGACACGGGGGGAGGTGCGTGGCTGTGTGTGACACGGGGGGAGGTGCGTGGCTGTGTGTGACACGGGGGGAGGTGCGTGGCTGTGTGTGACACCGGGGGGAGGTGCGTGGCTGTGTGTGACACGGGGGGAGGTGCGTGGCTGTGTGTGACACGGGGGGAGGTGCGTGGCTGTGTGTGACACGGGGGGAGGTGCGTGGCTGTGTGTGACACGGGGGGGAGGTGCGTGGCTGTGTGTGACACGGGGGGGAGGTGCGTGGCTGTGTGTGACACGGGGGGGAGGTGCGTGGCTGTGTGTTACACGGGGGGAGGTGCGTGGCTGTGTGTGACACGGGGGGAGGTGCGTGGCTGTGTGTGACACGGGGGGAGGTGCGTGGCTGTGTGTGACACGGGGGGAGGTGCGTGTCACCTCCCCCCGTGTGACACGGGGTGAGGTGTGTGTGTGTGTGTGACACGGGGTGAGGTGTGTGTGTGTGTGACACGGGGGGAGGTGTGTGTGTGTGACACGGGGGGAGGTGTGTGTGTGTGTGTTACACGGGGGAGGTGCGTGGCTGTGTGTGTGACACGGGGGGAGGTGCGTGGCTGTGTGTGTGTGACACGGGGGGAGGTGCGTGTGTGTGACACGGGGGAGGTGCGTGTGTGTGACACGGGGGGAGGTGCGTGTGTGTGACACGGGGGGAGGTGCGTGTGTGTGACACGGGGGGAGGTGCGTGTGTGTGACACGGGGGGAGGTGCGTGTGTGTGACACGGGGGGAGGTGCGTGTGTGTGTGACACGGGGGGAGGTGCGTGTGTGTGTGACGGGGGGAGGTGCGTGTGTGTGTGACACGGGGAGGTGCGTGTGTGTGTGACACGGGGGGAGGTGCGTGTGTGTGTGACACGGGGGGAGGTGCGTGTGTGTGTGACACGGGGGGAGGTGCGTGTGTGTGTGACACGGGGGGAGGTGCGTGTGTGTGTGACACGGGGGGAGGTGCGTGTGTGTGTGACACGGGGGGAGGTGCGTGTGTGTGACACGGGGGGAGGTGCGTGTGTGTGTGACACGGGGGGAGGTGCGTGTGTGTGTGACACGGGGGGAGGTGCGTGTGTGTGAGACACGGGGGGAGGTGCGTGTGTGTGAGACACGGGGGGAGGTGTGTGTGTGTGACACGGGGGAGGTGTGTGTGTGTGACACGGGGGGAGGTGTGTGTGTGTGACACGGGGGGAGGTGCGTGGCTGTGTGTGACACGGGGGGGAGGTGCGTGGCTGTGTGTGACACGGGGGGGAGGTGCGTGGCTGTGTGTTACACGGGGGGAGGTGCGTGGCTGTGTGTGACACGGGGGGAGGTGCGTGGCTGTGTGTGACACGGGGGGAGGTGCGTGTCACCTCCCCCCGTGTGACACGGGGTGAGGTGTGTGTGTGTGTGTGACACGGGGTGAGGTGTGTGTGTGTGTGACACGGGGGGAGGTGTGTGTGTGTGACACGGGGGGAGGTGTGTGTGTGTGTGTTACACGGGGTGAGGTGTGTGTGTGTGAGACACGGGGGGAGGTGTGTGTGTGACACGGGGGGAGGTGTGTGTGTGTGACACGGGGGAGGTGTGTGTGTGTGACACGGGGGGAGGTGCGTGGCTGTGTGTGACACGGGGGGGAGGTGCGTGGCTGTGTGTGACACGGGGGGGAGGTGCGTGGCTGTGTGTGACACGGGGGGGGAGGTGCGTGGCTGTGTGTTACACGGGGGGAGGTGCGTGGCTGTGTGTGACACGGGGGGAGGTGCGTGGCTGTGTGTGACACGGGGGGAGGTGCGTGTCACCTCCCCCCGTGTTACACGGGGGAGGTGCGTGGCTGTGTGTGTGTTACACGGGGGAGGTGCGTGGCTGTGTGTGTGACACGGGGGGAGGTGCGTGGCTGTGTGTGTGTGTGACACGGGGGGAGGTGCGTGTGTGTGACACGGGGGGAGGTGCGTGTGTGTGACACGGGGGGAGGTGCGTGTGTGTGACACGGGGGGAGGTGCGTGTGTGTGACACGGGGGGAGGTGCGTGTGTGTGTGACACGGGGGGAGGTGCGTGTGTGTGTGACACGGGGAGGTGCGTGTGTGTGTGACACGGGGGGAGGTGCGTGTGTGTGTGACACGGGGGGAGGTGCGTGTGTGTGTGACACGGGGGGAGGTGCGTGTGTGTGACACGGGGGGAGGTGCGTGTGTGTGTGTGACACGGGGGAGGTGTGTGTGTGTGTGAGACACGGGGGGAGGTGTGTGTGTGACACGGGGGGAGGTGTGTGTGTGTGACACGGGGGAGGTGTGTGTGTGTGACACGGGGGGAGGTGTGTGTGTGTGTGACACGGGGGGAGGTGTGTGTGTGTGTGACACGGGGGGAGGTGTGTGTGTGTGTGACACGGGGGGAGGTGTGTGTGTGACACGGGGGGAGGTGCGTGTGTGTGACACGGGGGAGGTGCGTGTGTGTGTGTGACACGGGGGAGGTGTGTGTGTGTGTGTGACACGGGGGGAGGTGTGTGTGTGTGTGACACGGGGGGAGGTGTGTGTGTGTGTGTGACACGGGGGGAGGTGCGTGTGTGTGTGACACGGGGGGAGGTGCGTGTGTGTGTGACACGGGGGGAGGTGCGTGTGTGTGTGACACGGGGGGAGGTGCGTGTGTGTGACACGGGGGGAGGTGCGTGTGTGTGACACGGGGGGAGGTGCGTGTGTGTGTGTGTGTGTGTGTGTGTGACACGGGGGGAGGTGTGTGTGTGTGTGACACGGGGGAGGTGTGTGTGTGTGTGACACGGGGGGAGGTGTGTGTGTGTGTGACACGGGGGGAGGTGTGTGTGTGTGTGACACGGGGGGAGGTGTGTGTGTGTGTGACACGGGGGGAGGTGTGTGTGACACGGGGGGAGGTGTGTGTGTGTGTGACACGGGGGGAGGTGTGTGTGTGTGTGACACGGGGGGAGGTGTGTGTGTGTGTGACACGGGGGGAGGTGTGTGTGTGTGTGACACGGGGGGAGGTGTGTGTGTGTGACACGGGGGGAGGTGTGTGTGTGACACGGGGGAGGTGCGTGTGTGTGACACGGGGGAGGTGCGTGTGTGTGACACGGGGAGAGGTGCGTGTGTGTGACACGGGGGAGGTGCGTGTGTGTGTGTGACACGGGGGGAGGTGCGTGTGTGTGTGTGACACGGGGGGAGGTGCGTGTGTGTGTGACACGGGGGGAGGTGCGTGTGTGTGTGTGACACGGGGGGAGGTGCGTGTGTGTGTGACACGGGGGGAGGTGCGTGTGTGTGTGACACGGGGGGAGGTGCGTGTGTGTGTGACACGGGGGGAGGTGCGTGTGTGTGTGACACGGGGGGAGGTGCGTGTGTGTGTGACACGGGGGGAGGTGCGTGTGTGTGTGACACGGGGGGAGGTGCGTGTGTGTGTGTGACACGGGGGGAGGTGCGTGTGTGTGTGTGACACGGGGGGAGGTGCGTGTGTGTGTGTGACACGGGGGGAGGTGCGTGTGTGTGTGTGAGACACGGGGGGAGGTGCGTGTGTGTGTGTGAGACACGGGGGGAGGTGCGTGTGTGTGTGACACGGGGGGAGGTGTGTGTGTGTGTGTGTGTGACACGGGGGGAGGTGTGTGTGTGTATGTGTGACACGGGGGAGGTGTGTGTGTGTGACACGGGGGAGGTGTGTGTGTGTGTGTGTGTGACACGGGGGGAGGTGTGTGTGTGTGTGTGACACGGGGGGAGGTGCGTGTGTGTGTGACACGGGGGGAGGTGCGTGTGTGTGTGACACGGGGGGAGGTGCGTGTGTGTGTGACACGGGGGGAGGTGCGTGTGTGTGTGACACGGGGGGAGGTGCGTGTGTGTGTGTGTGACACGGGGGGAGGTGCGTGTGTGTGTGTGACACGGGGGAGGTGCGTGTGTGTGTGTGACACGGGGGGAGGTGCGTGTGTGTGTGTGACACGGGGGGAGGTGCGTGTGTGTGTGTGAGACACGGGGGGAGGTGCGTGTGTGTGTGACACGGGGGGAGGTGTGTGTGTGTGTGTGTGACACGGGGGAGGTGTGTGTGTGTGTGTGTGACACGGGGGAGGTGTGTGTGTGTGTGTGTGTGTGTGACACGGGGGGAGGTGTGTGTGTGTGTGTGACACGGGGGGAGGTGCGTGTGTGTGACACGGGGGGAGGTGCGTGTGTGTGACACGGGGGGAGGTGCGTGTGTGTGACACGGGGGAGGTGCGTGTGTGTGTGTGACACGGGGGGAGGTGCGTGTGTGTGTGTGACACGGGGGGAGGTGCGTGTGTGTGTGTGACACGGGGGGAGGTGCGTGTGTGTGTGTGAGACACGGGGGGAGGTGCGTGTGTGTGTGTGAGACACGGGGGGAGGTGCGTGTGTGTGTGTGAGACACGGGGGAGGTGCGTGTGTGTGTGACACGGGGGGAGGTGTGTGTGTGTGACACGGGGGGAGGTGTGTGTGTGTGACACGGGGGGAGGTGTGTGTGTGTATGTGTGACACGGGGGAGGTGTGTGTGTGTGTGTGTGACACGGGGAGGTGTGTGTGTGTGTGTGTGACACGGGGGGAGGTGTGTGTGTGTGTGTGACACGGGGGGAGGTGTGTGTGTGTGTGTGAGACACGGGGGGAGGTGTGTGTGTGTGTGTGTGTGTGAGACACGGGGGGAGGTGTGTGTGTGTGTGTGTGTGAGACACGGGGGGAGGTGTGTGTGTGTGTGAGACACGGGGGGAGGTGTGTGTGTGAGACACGGGGGGAGGTGTGTGTGTGAGACACGGGGGGAGGTGTGTGTGTGTGACACGGGGGGAGGTGTGTGTGTGTGTGACACGGGGGGAGGTGTGTGTGTGTGTGACACGGGGGGAGGTGTGTGTGTGTGTGACACGGGGGGAGGTGTGTGTGTGTGTGACACGGGGGGAGGTGTGTGTGTGACACGGGGGGAGGTGTGTGTGTGTGTGACACGGGGGGAGGTGTGTGTGTGTGTGTGTGTGTGTGTGTGACACGGGGGGAGGTGTGTGTGTGTGTGACACGGGGGGAGGTGTGTGTGTGTGTGTGACACGGGGGGAGGTGTGTGTGTGTGTGACACGGGGGGAGGTGTGTGTGTGTGTGTGACACGGGGGGAGGTGTGTGTGTGTGTGACACGGGGGGAGGTGTGTGTGTGTGTGACACGGGGGGAGGTGTGTGTGTGTGTGTGTGACACGGGGGGAGGTGTGTGTGTGTGTGTGTGACACGGGGGGAGGTGTGTGTGTGTGACACGGGGGGAGGTGTGTGTGTGTGACACGGGGGGAGGTGTGTGTGACACGGGGGGAGGTGTGTGTGTGTGTGTGACACGGGGGGAGGTGTGTGTGTGTGTGACACGGGGGGAGGTGTGTGTGTGTGTGTGTGTGACACGGGGGGAGGTGTGTGTGTGTGTGTGTGTGACACGGGGGGAGGTGTGTGTGTGTGTGTGTGTGACACGGGGGGAGGTGTGTGTGTGTGTGTGACACGGGGGGAGGTGTGTGTGTGTGTGTGACACGGGGGGAGGTGTGTGTGTGTGTGTGACACGGGGGGAGGTGTGTGTGTGTGTGTGACACGGGGGGAGGTGTGTGTGTGTGTGTGTGACACGGGGGGAGGTGTGTGTGTGTGTGTGAGACACGGGGGGAGGTGTGTGTGTGTGTGTGAGACACGGGGGGAGGTGTGTGTGTGTGTGTGAGACACGGGGGGAGGTGTGTGTGTGTGAGACACGGGGGGAGGTGTGTGTGTGTGTGTGTGTGACACGGGGGGAGGTGTGTGTGTGTGAGACACGGGGGGAGGTGTGTGTGTGTGAGTGTGACACGGGGGGAGGTGTGTGTGTGTGAGACACGGGGGGAGGTGTGTGTGAGACATTCGTCATTTCCCTGCAACCGTTACTGATGATGGCTGTCAGTATTGACACTGTAGCACTGCCCAGAGCGTCACAAAAAGTCAGATTTAGGAAATATACAAAGACAGAGCAGTCCCTACTTTGTCTCTGTATATCTCTTGACTGGGTTAGAACTTCAGTGGAATTTTAACACAGTCAAATTGAGTATTTTATAAAGATTCCACTAACGGCCACATAATTTAATATAAAAAGGACACTTTTTAAATAGTTTTTATTCTTTCATAAATAAAGCCACCAATTGTATTAATTGTTTTGGACTAGTCATTTATCATCAGAGTTTGTCCATGAAAAGTACGTTCTGTGCAAAGAGGGTGTTTGTTTTCAGTAGCCCTCGAGACCAACTCTAATGCTGCCAATGAAAAACATGTTTTTAGGGCTTTGGAAACATTTGTGCAAATGATAGTAAATGCATTCGACTTTGCTTGCTACATTTATATGTATTGTAAAATATGCATTTTCCTACAAATCATTGATTTATTCTTCACAATGATGAATGTGGAAACTTGTCAAGTATTTTCCAGTCCATTTTGTCATAAAATGTTTCCCTGGCAGTCTCCAAAATTCCCCAACTAGTGGATGTCTTTTCTTCTTCATTCCTCTTTTTATACATTGTCCACCTCATCATAGAGGATGTAGGAACAGCTAGACTCTAGTCTTCTGTAGAACATTAGTATTTTAATTGGCCCAGCTCAGGGCTGCACTGTAGTGACTTATCAGTCTGCTGGGGTCTGTACCATAGTCAACAGCAGAACAAACCACTAACACAGCTCCGTCTCCCCCAATGTGTCAAGTTACAACATCATAATTTGAGGTAGTGAAAAGCATGCACAATATACATGTTTAGCCCATGTGTGTTAACATATACCTCTGGCAATAGAGCTCTTGTAAATATACACATCTCGATTTTAGAATAGATTTTCACTGTATTACAAACGTTTTATCTATTTGTGTCTATAATGAGACCTCGCTGACCTAGGTTTAATTTGAACATTGTATATTCTAATATAATGATTAGGGAAAGCTCTGATTGTTTAACCCCTTAATGACCAAACTTCTGGAATAAAAGGGAATCATGACATGTCACACATGTCATGTGTCCTTAAGGGGTTAAAGGGACACTTAAGTCACCAGAACTACAGCTTATTGAATTTGTTCTGGTGAGTATAATCATTACCTTCAGGCTTTTTGCTGTAAACAATGTCTTTTCAGAGAAAATGCAGTGTTTACATTACAGCCTAGTGATAACTTCACTGGCCACTCCTCAGATGGCTGTTAGAGGTCCTTCCTGGGTCATGGCTGCCTAAAATGCATCCAAATATTCAGTGTCTCCTCCCTCTGTATGCAGACACTGAACTGAATTGTGCTGGCTCTGCCCATGATCTGCCTCCTTGGCAGTCTCAGCCAATCTTATGGAGAAGCATTGTGATTGGATCAGGCTACCACTTCTGATGATGTCAGCAGACAGCTAGTTTTTCTGAGGCAAACAGCATGTAGATCTACAGCTTCAGGCTTGAATACAAGTACGATTTTGCTATATTTATGGAGACATGAGGGGCCCAGGGGGGCTAGATGGTGGTTTTATCACTGACCCTATAGTGATCCTTTAATAATCACTTACGTTCAGTAAGCATGCTGAGACACTGAACTTGACAGATCCACTTTCAATATTATACCTCTTTTATTGATTTCAAGTAATAAACCACATCTGTCTGTGCAGTGAGAAGGGTCACTTTTCAGATGATTCACCTATGAGATGAATATTAGACATGTTTCGAAAAAGCCAATCAATGTTGAAAAGAATATTGTTAAAAAATTATATGAGCAGAAGATTAAAATACATTTCAATATACACCCCAGACTTGAAATGGCGAGTAACTTTTTAAAGCCTGGTTAGTGATATGGAAATTGAAGCCGATGATTCTGTGTATGAAGCAGACATTTTCATTTAACATTTTAGTGGATTTTTTAAAATTTATTTTATTTGTAAACATTGGTTTCCTTTCTCTGCCACTTGATTTCTATATTTATACCTTTGTGATCACGACTATCTGCTTGAAGAACTTGTATGGTTTATATATTTTTTTTTCCAGGATTTTGGCACAAATTTGTTCTTCAAGTGACACTAGTGATGGCTAACACTGTCAAATTGTTTTTTGTGTGTGTGTGCTGGCTGAACATTCTGGGTCATGAAGTCCAATCAGTGTTGCCAGTTGAGCCATCACTGGTGTATATTCTCTAAGTGAACATGGCTCTTCTATTGTTTGTTTCCTTGGTAATTGATACAATGCTGTTAAGTGTTATTGTCATGCACTTGTTGCTCGTTCTACATCTCATTAACCCCATTTCGAGGCAGGTAGGACCAATTTGACTGTTTTGTGATGGCAGTTCTGTTCTGTAGAATGCAACACAGTGGCTCACAGTTAACCAGCGGCTAGCAAAGTAACTGTTTCCACTAAACATCAGTTTTGTTACTTGACCATGAGCTGACATTTTCTTGTTGTTCTAAGTCCCTACTGGTGATGTTTGACTTATTTGCACCACTTGGTATCTGCATCATGTTGGACAGACCCTGCGAATTGTTTCAGGGCCCTTTGATGTTCTTGTAAACTTGTGTAACGAGCCTTTCTGACTCACACTCAGTATTAAATTTAGGTCTAACCCCCTTTGTCTATTGTCAGGTTTGACCCAGTCCAGTAACTGATATTAGATTGAGGGAAAATGGTGCCCCCTTTGAATTTCTTGTTGGGAAACATTCCAGGTACTCATCAGGAAACACCCCCTAACTTTTATTTTGTGTTTTTTTTAAATCTTCCAATATTTCTTTAATTTGCAGTAAGTGACTGAGTTTTCATCTTTCAGTTTCTAGTGCTTATTTGTACGTAGTGGCTAATCAGCCGTGGGATTTGTCTTCTGTAGTCCCCAGCCCCGGCATTACCAGTAATCTTTCTGTCTGCCAATGAATGAAACCCAATTTCTTATTTCTGGTTTCCATTTGGTCTGTCTGTGTTCAGTACCTTGTATTTCACTATCTAGAAAATATAATTTTTTTTACCATGGATCTTACTTGGTTCAACATCTTGGCATGCCAGACAGCTGGTAGAGTATCTTTGGAAATGTAGTTCCTTACATAAGGTCTGGTGGATGCTGTGTGTCGGGTGTATTTTATTTATTTGAGTCAGCTGGCAATCTGTATACACTGTGATGTCTGATTTTTGGATCAGGTACATGAATTGTGAGCTAGGACTGCAATTAATGCTGTTTGTAAATGGATGTGATGAACAGGAAGAGGAAATAAGAATTTTTATTTTCAGTAAGATTTTTTTTAATGCTTATTACTTCATTCACTTCAGTATTCATAGAGGAATCTGAGCCGCGTTTGTGAGCCTGCGATCTGAGCCGTGTTTGTGAGCCTGGGTTCTGAGCCGTGTTTGTGAGCCTGGCTTCTGAGCCGTGTTTTTGTGAGCCTGGCTTCTGAGCCGTGTTTTTGTGAGCCTGGCTTCTGAGCCGTGTTTTTGTGAGCCTGGCTTCTGAGCCGTGTTTTTGTGAGCCTGGCTTCTGAGCCGTGTTCTTGTGAGCCTGGCTTCTGAGCCGTGTTTTTGTGAGCCTGGCTTCTGAGCCGTGTTTTTGTGAGCCTGGCTTCTGAGCCGTGTTTTTGTGAGCCTGGCTTCTGAGCCGTGTTTTTGTGAGCCTGGCTTCTGAGCCGTGTTTTTGTGAGCCTGGCTTCTGAGCCGTGTTTTTGTGAGCCTGGCTTCTGAGCCGTGTTTTTGTGAGCCTGGCTTCTGAGCCGTGTTTTTGTGAGCCTGGCTTCTGAGCCGTGTTTTTGTGAGCCTGGCTTCTGAGCCGTGTTTTTGTGAGCCTGGGACCGGGGCCGTGTTTTGTGAGCCTGGCTTCTGAGCCGTGTTTTGTGAGCCTGGCTTCTGAGCCGTGTTTTGTGAGCCTGGCTTCTGAGCCGTGTTTTGTGAGCCTGGCTTCTGAGCCGTGTTTTGTGAGCCTGGCTTCTGAGCCGTGTTTTGTGAGCCTGGGACCAGGGCCGCGTTAACGCACTGTGTTTGTGAGCCTAGGATCAGATCTGAAAAGCCTTACTCTGCTTCTTCGTGTGAGAATTATTTGCTAATATTTATTGTTCTCCGGCTAGTCTTGGTCAATAAATATGATATTCACCCCAGATTGCCATCTTAGCAGGCTTGGCTGCGAGAGCTTGTGTTACTCTTCATGGTTATTTCATACATGTTCCTTGTTCTATCTTTCATGAATAAATAAGTGGCTACGCACAGTTACAGCAATCCGACAGAATCTCGTTACAGGTCCTTCACACTGTGGCAGCGGACATTAAATAACAATCCTACCCGGAATAAATGTGCACAAATGTCATTGGCTTCTTTTATTTTTTTACAACCGTGAGCAGCCACAGGCTGTTTAGTAGACATGCCCCATACTTGTGGCATATCAAGTAGGGGGATTCTGGAGATTTCATTCTCCCTTATGCTAATATGGACCCCCATAGAGTGAGAGAGAGGGCATGGGGTGCTTAGGAAGTAGCGTGAAGCACTGCTTCTGATCCCTTCTATTTTTACATCTTACAAGGAGGGAGCTGCAAGCCGGTAGCTACCTCCCTCCAATAAACTGAACAAACGAACACCGATATTCTCACGAATAGACAAAATTCCAGACAATAGCAAATGTCCAAGTGTTTAACTAGGCATGTGCGGGAATTTCACTTCGCTATTTAATGTGGGCAGATGACGTGTCCCACGGGGACTTCATCTACCCACACAAAGATGGTGGCGCCCAGGACCTAGGTCCAGGCACGAAATAAAGATAAAATAGGTAATATGGGGGGCTTAAGGGCATTTGGGGGTGACTAGGGGGACAATTAGATGTAGTGGAGTCGGGAGGGTGGGGGGGTTAAAAAACCTGGATGCAGCCATGTCTGTGCCGCTTCCAATCCAGTTTATAGTGAACCCTTTGAGGTCTAGTAAGACTTACGGTATCTTTGTCTCTTGTCTTTTTTGTAATCACCGTTTTCTTACTGTGACCACAGAGAGGTCACGTGGTGAGTCAGCAGACTCGAGAAGAGATGGCATGAGTTCAGGGTAATGCATTTATCTCTGTGTTGGTTATGTCAGTTCACAGAAATCTAAATGTTCGATCTCCTAATTTTTTTTTTTTTATTCTTTATTTTAAGATTTTCATTTGCATTGGGGTTAGGGTACAGAAAGTAATAAGGGAGTAAGAGGTTTGTTACATAGTACGTAGAGCTCATTTTCATTTGTTATGACAATCGTGCTTATGAAGCCTATTTGATGATCATTCTTCAGTTGTGTTATCTATCAGTTGCTTGTCCTTTATTGCTCTACACATAACATTTGTTGCGATTCTAGATCTATGGGTCGGGGAAGGGTACAGAATAAAAGGGGAGGTACCAGGGGTGCCCTATTGGGGTTTATCCCTTCCTCTCCCCCCCCCCCCCCCCCCCCGCAGTCGCTTTGCCCTTTATTGGGTCTTTATTGTGTTTTCTATACGTGAGCGTCCACGAGGGAGTCTGAGATGGGAGAAGAGGGGAGGGGCGAGTTGGCATGTATATATGTTGTGCACCTCCTTGCATTGCTGTCTGTCGACAGTCGGTTACAACCGTGTTGTGGATGGTGATTTTCAGTGCGCTCCGTTGCACGGGGCATAGGAGTGTGCCATGTAATGCGGGCATATAGTGGTCTACTGTCCTCCCAGTAGTGCATCGGTGGCCAAGGAGTCTGTGTCCCCTGGAGGCGCCTGTTTGTGTTGGGTAACGTGTACATGCCGTGGGAGGGGGCGGTTGTCAGGGGGGGATGTTCCCGGTGTATTTGTGGGCGCGGTGGTCGGGGGGAGGAGGGTTGGGCGGAGGGGGGGGGGTGTGGGTTCGCGCGTTTAGGTTCCTCTCCTATAGGGGGGCCTGGCCGGAGGGACTGCTCCCCGCCCACGCCCGCAGGGCCCTTGTAGGGTGGGGGGGAGAGGGAAGAGAGAGAGAGAAAAGAAAGGGGGAAAAAAGGGGGGGTTCAAGAGGAGGAGGGGTTTCAAGAGAAGGAGTGCCCTTGCATAAAATCCCTTCTGAGTGGTTTGTGTCCGCTGTGTTGGCGGCGGCGTTCGTGTGCGGTGTTCGCTCCTCTTGGGGTGATGTCGGATATGGTTGCTGGTTTTAACTGAGGTTGGTTAGTTCGTTGAGTTCAGTTTCGCGTGGTTCGTGTCCCAGAGGTCCCACGTGTGGTGGAACACTTTGTACGTGTCGTTTATCTGTGCCGTTAGTTCGTCCAGGTCACGGGTTTCTGTTATTTTTCTGGTACAATTGGACTGGTACTCCTTCTACTTCAATGGGGGTATCTCTGGCAGCCCATATTAATGTGATAAAAGTGGAGCCGTACTACAATATCCCTGGGAGTGGCGGCGTTGGTGCTTGGGGCTCTAAGTGCTCGATGTACCCGGTCCATCAATAGGTCGGCAGCTGTAGCCTCCGGTAGGAGGTTTTGGAATACATCCGTGAGGGTATCAGTGAGGAGGTCGGTGGATATCGATTCCGGGATACCCCGTACTCTGATGTTGTTCCTCCGCCTTCTATTGTTTAGATCTTCATTGGTATCTTCGAGGGAGCGTAATTGGTCATGGGCTTGTACTGTTTCATCTGTCTCTGCCATTTTGGCCTCTGCGGCCTGTGTGCGGGCGGAGAGGTCCGCCATGCCTTCTAGGATTGGGCACAGCCTGTATCAAGTTCTTCAGCCACAGATTTTTTTTTAAAGTCGGCCATGAATCCCCGCATGTCCCGTCTGGTCAGCGGTGCCTCCGTTCTCTCGGAGTGTGCCTGGCTACTCATTTCGGATTCGGAGTCCATCAGTGAGGGTTCCAAAGATGGCGCCCATTGTTCCGTCTTTTGCCTGAAGATTGGTGCAACGGACGAATTGCGGGCTTTCTTCCCTCCGCCCATTGATGGGGTGAGTGTAGGTGTCGGGGGGAGGGGGGGGGATCTCGAGGGGTGTTTTCAGGGTGTATAGGGGCTCAGGTGCTGTGGATGGCTTAGGATTTAGGCTAGGCCTCGGCGGAGCTCAGGAGTTATGCAGCCATTCACTTGCGAGGTTAGGCTCCGCCTCACGATCTCTTAATTTTGCATTCACTTTGGTTGTCGTTACTAGTTCCACATTTGACCCGGCAGCCTTAACTTTCAAATTCAGACTATGCAGATACAATCAGATCATAGGTCCAATAAAGTAACCTTATCTATAACCCTTCTGAGTCAGTTAAAAACATAATCAGATATAAAAAAAAAGCCATCTAACATAAGCATATTTATTTTAATATTTTTATGTAATTACTTGAAATTAGAGTTCCTTTACTCCTTTGCTTTTTGTTCTATTTTTGTTGACGTTTTTTTAATGCCTTATCAATTCCTGGAAAATACCAATTGTCCTGTAGCTTGCTTCAAGTTAAATGTAGATCTGATACCCAGTTAGTAGTGGTTCCATCACTGCTCTTGCGCTGAGAGGTTCTAAGATGTAAACCTAATTCAATAGAAGAGTTATGTAGATAGCCTGCGCTAACATGCAGTAAAATTAAAGGTCTCCGTTCAAAAGCATTGAGTGAAGAGCCAACTGCATTCACAGTGCTGCTTCCCAATCCCTGCATGAGATCTGCTGTGAGTCCATCACAAATGCCATGTATCTTTAAACACACATAACATACTCTGGAGATCCCAAGTACATTGGTAAAGAGAGGTTTTGCTTCTGTAAAAGAGGTTAAGCAGCTGTTTGAGAATAGTTTCTAACATTGAATGTTCAATTTTACAGAAAAGGATGGGAAAGCCTTCCACCCAACCTATGAAGAGAAGCTGAAGTTGGTGGCTCTGCACAAGCAGGTCCTGCTGGGGCCTTACAACCCCGATACCTGTCCTGAGGTTGGCTTCTTCGATGTGCTGGGCAATGACAGGAGGTAATGCATTCACAGTGTCCTAAGCAGTTGGACATGACCAGGTTATTCACAGCTAAATGCTGTTTGCTTGTCTTTTATGTAAAGTTCAAAGCTGAAGGCCGTGGGGGATTCATTTAATGACGACATTGACATTTTATGACCCTTGATTTGAATTGGACCTAGCATTTGCAAAATGTGTGGGCAGCACTGGTTCAAGTTAAATTGATGATTGTGTTTTAAAAAAAAAAATTATTATAAATATTGCCTAGTAAAATTACTAGCAAATCTATGCATTAAGTGATTACATGTATATCAAATCTTTTTCTTGTGTGCTGTAACCTGTGAGAGCCCCCACAATGCACTGCACACGTCACATGTGATAAGCTAGGGTTTTCAATAAAATCCTTTGGCCAGCACAGTATTGATAACATTATGAAGTGTGACATAGCGCTGACCGTGTCATACCACCTTATTTGCAGAACAAGGCTGTTTAAAAAGGTTTGCTGCTGAGAACTTCATTATACAGTGTGGTGACCGTGATACGAGTTTACCATGTGTATAATATATATAGTCCGTAATCCCCTATTGTGTCTGTGTTGGGTAGGAGATGGCTACGTTCTGGCTGTAGTCAGGAATTTATTTTGATTGCATGACATCCGTAACACGCCCAGTATGGCGCTAGTCTGTTATCAATATGTTTTATTACACCAGGCACTCCTTTGTAATAGTGTGTTAACACACTATTTTTCATTTTATTGCTTTATTTCCATACGAAGAGGTAAAGGCAACGCCACACATGACTTTCAATGATCTACCAAAGTTATCATTCATTATAAAGATCAAATATTCTACAATAGTTCAAGTAATGTAATTGTATGCATAGCTGCTGCATTCGAAGGATTGACACATGGCATCACAGTGTAAAACTTAAAGCATTTCACGTATGCATTTGCCGGCATTTTGGCTAGTAGAAAATGTAGATTAAACTTGCACTTTATAAATCTCTCCTCTGCAGCGGTAGGGTCGTTTTAGGCTTTTCGGGGGTTTAGTTTATTTTTCTTTAACTTAGCGGACATTGAGGGAGGGGTGCCATATGACTATATACACTACCTGAGAGCCATGGTAGGAGCGAAGAAGACTGTGGCACTATTTGTAAATAACAGACTGGTGGATTCCAAGTTGAATTGCTAATCCACTAAACTCCACATGACTTCCAGAAGCTGCTTATTCGGTGATCAATAATATTATGATGGATTGTGACACAGAGCTGCAATCGCACACAATTAATCAGGGGAACAAAGAATGCCGTATTCTTCGATGTTTATAAAGTAGTTCTACTCACAATAAGCAGGTTTGGTTTATGTTGTGAAGCAATATTTTAACTTTATATTTTTTTCCCCCACCAATAGGAGAGAATGGGCGGCCTTGGGAAACTTGGAAAAACAAGAAGCCATGACAGAGTTTGTAACATTGCTAAATAGATGCTGTCACCTCTTTTCAACATACGTCACTTCACATAAGATCGAAAGGGAGGAGCAGGAGCGGAGACGGTAACTTCCAAATGTCTTTATCCTAATACTTCCAACTGATAAACATAAACAGAGCTAGAGTCGCTTTAAATTCTTTCCTTACTAGAAAGAAAAATAGATGTTAAGACAAAACATGGGGACGGTTGTAAGGTGGGGCAGCAGGGTCTGGGGAGATCTTTGTTTTGCCAGGAAACCGTTTTTATTTAAGAGCTGTGTTTTCAGGTTGCTCTTGGTTAGAGGATAATTTTACAGTTTTCCAGACATAACCTTAGATTTAAACTTTCAGAGCTCTTCCAAGCCCTAGAGAAACATTAATCCAATCAAAGCCACATTAAATCCGAAGAGGAAAATGTCAGCTCTGTTAGTGGGGAATAAAACATTTATCTCAGGTCTTTTATTCCCCTAAGTTCCCCTTTTTTACACAATAACAGAAATTCTACTTACCGTAAATTCTTTTTTCCTTATTATAGTGGCAGTACCAGTGGGTTTGTATCCTCTTGATGGACAAGCCGACTGTCAATAAATAAATGTCAAAATTTAAATAGTCCCTCCTCCTTCCCCTTTAAAACACCAGACTTTCCCCAGGAACGTTGGTAAATGAAAAGAAAAGACACAATAGGCTACATCATGCTCAATATAAATTTATTATCAAAAGAGGGAGGGAATCGTACTGCCACTATATTAAGGAAACAATAATTGGCAGTACCTGTGGGATATAACAAGATTCCTGGAACATTAAACGGGTGTGTCTCAGCGAACTACAGCTTGCAGCACCTTGCGCCCAAAAGCAGCCTCAGAGAACGAGAAGATGGGTAGCCGATAGTGCTTGATGAAGGTATGAAAAGAGGACCAAGTTGCCGCTTTGCAGATGTCTTCAGGAGAGGCGTTGGATTTTTCAGCAATAAATAAAACAATTTTAAGAAACTTACCAATTCAGAAGAAAACGACAGATGCCTTTAAGGAAAAGATAAATTATATCATATCTTAAAGACCTCTGAACCGTGGGGGGGAGTGACACGGTATTCCTTCTCCAGACAACAATCACGTTTGCCCTGAAGGTTTGCACGGCTTTAATGTGCACCATTTTTTTTATTTGGCGACAAAATTTCAAGTTCCAAATTGCATATGCGAAGTAGCACATTTGTAACTCCGGTGGAACGCAAGGCCACCCGGGCGTGTGTTCCACTGCCGTGCGCAAGCTCCGAGCTTGCAATGCTATTGACGGACCTCCTGGGATCGCCTCTTGCCCATTGGCGGTTTCCACATGTCATAAGAAGGCATATTTTCCTGCTTGCTCTGTAACCCAGACACACAGTGTGGCACTCGGCTCACCTCTCAGGGAGCTACCGGCCCAATGCCCCAGACAGCAGCCTGTGCGCCTCACCAGACCTCCAGGAACAGTCAGCCTGATACTGATGGTCCTGGGGTAAGTCTGGGATTTCAAAGGGGAAGGAGGAGGGACTATTTAAAATGTTTTATTTATTGACAGTCGGCTTGTCCATCAAGAGGATACAAACCCACTGGTACTGCCACTATATGCCAGGAAAAGTTATTTTAAAAGTAAAATTATATTAAATTGTTTGTAATAAATGCAGGCAGTGCATCAAAGGAACTTTAGTTCACAAACACCTACAGTGCTACTGTCATCTGTCACTGGCTTAGGCCAGTCTATACAACAAACACGTTGGGCGCTTTACTTATGTTTGTAATTTAGCAATCCGTTGCTTTTCAGCAGTGCCTGCTTGTATTCTTGATACAGTAATATTGCTAATCCTTTCAATAACATATGTTTGTGCAGACTGGCCTTGTAGCATTGCAAGGGCATCAATTAGCATGATCGTTTCTTTTTTGGGTACTTTGTACTTTTTACATTGTAGCTTCTTCGTGTCTTTTAAAGGAACAATCAGTATTTCTTTTCAGTCTGTCTTTTCTTTCTAGAAGTAGACATGGCATCACATTTTATTGGCATTGAAAAAAAAAATTCCTTGCAAACGTCATAATTTGTAATCTCATGATAGGGCTTTGGGGCAGCATCTCCACACCAAAATAATCTCATTAAGATGCCCAGTCTGTTTTTTGATTTTTTTATTTTATTTTTTTTTAATATTAATTTCCTGTATTTACTTACAATTCATAAATAGAAGGGAGGAAGAAGAGCGTAGGAGGCAAGAAGAAGAGGAGCGTCAGCGTTTGCAGAGAGAGGAGGAGAAACGTAAAAGAGAAGAGGAGGAGAGACTGCGGCGAGAAGAGGAGGAAAGGCTGCGAGTGGAAGATGAGAGATTTCGCATGGAACAGCAAAAGTAAGGATTTCTCTCACTATGCCATATTGGTGCATGGCGTGATTGTTTACAGTAGAGGGCTGTTCTCCAGCTCTCACATTTCATATATGCGAAGTTCTCCCTGCAGCCCAATCCTCCTCCATTGATTGCATTCCCCCTCGTTGGAGGGAGAAGGGAGGACACTGGGGGGTGAGGCCATGCTTCACCTGCATGCTATGCGTATTAGAAAGAGGTGCCTTTTATGTACAGAATTAACATTAACTCTAGTTTCAGTCTGCTAATGATGCTGCGGGAATTGGAGTAGCAAAGTGTGTTACATCTGTATGGGAAACGTTTCTTCCATGTTAAACGCTGCACATACATACTCCAAGCACCATAACCACTTCAAATCACTGAAGTGTTCATGGTAATTGGATTAATACTTAAAAAAAAAAAATCTGCAAGGGTTCTACCTTACAGCTGAACACCTCAGTGGCAGTAAGGATGTGGCTGCACATTGTCATGGGAGTAGCAGGGAGTACAACATGTGGGGCTACATTTCAACGCTTTCCTATGCAAAGCACCAAGACTTGTACAAGTATGACATACTTGCATTGATTTAAGTTTAAGCTAATGCAAATACTTATTTACTTGTAAAACTGGTTAGCAGACAGGTATATACATTTACATGATGAATTTAACACACACTAATCACTATTTTTGCCAGGAAAGAAACATTTTGCATTTTTGCTAGTTTTTATGAAAGTCTTGGGGTTTGTGTATTTTGACACCTATGTTTTGGTTTGTGTTGCTGCAGGCAGCAGATAATGGCGGCCTTGAATTCACAGACAGCTGTACAGTTCCAGCAGTATGCTGCTCAGCAGTATCCGGGCAACTTCGAACAGCAACAAATCCTTATCCGACAGTTGCAGGAGCAGCACTATCAACAGTACATGCAGCAACTGTATCAGGTGCAGCTAGCACAACAACAGGTATATTGCCACTCACCAGCACTACCACAGTAACTGGATCGTTCTAAGAGATAAAGCTAACAGTCACTAGTCCTGTAACCGTAATAAATCTGAGAAGAGCTCCGTCACTAGCTCAGCTTAAATTGACTAACC
This sequence comes from Pelobates fuscus, assembly GCF_036172605.1. NCBI lineage: Eukaryota > Metazoa > Chordata > Amphibia > Anura > Pelobatidae > Pelobates > Pelobates fuscus. The sequence goes on along the minus strand of NC_086318.1, from coordinate 427,200,776 downwards.
CAGTAACCAGTACATCTATATTGCCTGAGTAAGCCATCTTAATAAATAGAACTGTAATATAGGAAGCTGTTAATTAAACCAAAATGTGCTTTGCAACCTGTTTGGCGAATATAGGTTTATTAAATAAACAGATACATTGTCTAGTCCTGTCGCTAGGCCTGACATCACGGCTGTGGTATGAAGTATTGTACTAACTGGGTACTCCTGTCTCATACCGTCTGTCTTTTCCCTCAGGCGGCCTTACAGAAACAACAAGAAGCTGTGGTACAAGGAACTAATTCTCCACAAAACTCTCCCTCCAAGATAAAAGCAGGAAATATATCCACACTCGGCGAGGCCCCTTCCGTTAATGGTCAGAATCACACCCACACCGAGAGCTCTGATACAGAAGTGGGCACAGATCCCCTGGACGATATTCTAGATAATGGGCCAAAAGGTTTGTTCTAGAACACATACACTACTTCCAAACTAGCATAATCCAGATATCCCGGGAAGAGTTATTTGTAACTGGGCATCATTTATTTCAGTGCAGACTTTGTGTAGATAGTAACATTGTATTACTCTGCTTTGTTCCTTTGTCTGTTTTAGGTTTAAAATCCTTTTTGATTGCAGTTAAACATGTAATCTAGTCACTGAAAAGCTGGATGACTTTTGTCTAAAGAGAAGCATATGGCGCTTGCAAGACTCGTTTCAATCCGCAAATCCAATGCTTCTAGTTCAGTTCTGTTGGATTGTGTAACCTATAAATTACATTTTTCCATTTGGCTGGTAAATGTGTCAAAAATGAGTAGGTTGAAAAGTATCCCACAAAGCTGTATCAGGAATTGTAAGATGCCTCACACTCATTTTAGGACTTCACTGCAGCCCACCATACTTTTAGAAATTTCCTGTCTGCTTTTTCTATTTGCATTTGCTGGCAATTTGTGCACAGCACATGTTGCTATTGTAAAAGACCTGCTGTCGTGGGTGATGCTGTGTAGTTGATCTCTAAGGATCTTGTGACTAATGACTGGTTTCTTTCAGAGTCTGCCCCAGTAATAGCTGCTCCTTCCATGTGGACACGGCCACAGATAAAAGACTTCAAAGAGAAAATCCGTCAGGATGCAGACTCTGTGATCACCGTGGGCAGAGGGGAGGTGGTCACAGTGCGAGTTCCCACCCATGAAGAAGGCTCATACCTGTTCTGGGAGTTTGCCACAGATAGCTACGATATTGGGTTTGGGGTTTATTTTGAATGGACAGACTGCCCAAACACCTCAGTCAGTGTGCATGTCAGCGAGTCGAGTGAGGAGGAAGAAGAGGATGAAGGTAGGTTAGCTCAGCCTAGTGATTGTAACAATATTTGATATTAACGTGCAGCAGAGTATGGTGTACACTACAGAACTTGAATCATTTGTTTTTTTTTTGTTCAATAATACTGTAGTTGCCATCAGCGCAGTCCAACTGATTGTAAATATAAACACACAAATTATATGTGGCAATGGCCACAGTGCTAAAAAGCCGAAATACACAGAACAAATGTGTGATGGAGCTCCTGTACCCCGTCCAAGTACCTCTGCCCAGCCCGCTTCTTAGCAGCTTCCCAGGACACAGGAACGCTTCAGCCCCAGTCGGCGAAGCTTGACTGGTTCTCTCTGGAGCTCTTTCCTTCCAAGGATGTACCGTTCCTCTACAGTCCTTCTTCCAGGCAGGTATGCACCTCTGCCTGCAATGTGATAGCTCCTGTCTTTATAAAGACACTTGCAGCTCTCAGGCCTAGCTTTCTGTTTGCCCACAGGCTAAAGGGATCGTACAGACAGCCAACAGGTCTGAAACGGTGTTATTGGGATCCTTAAAAAAACACACAGGACACACAGATCTAAAAGGAGCAAATATATGCATTTTTTTTGTTTTTACTTGGGACTAACATATGCTCGTAACATCATGCTTGCTGTGACTAACTTAATGAAATACAAATAACCAAATCATATCAGACAACAGGCAGGAACTTGTAATGACATTTTTATAATGGGGTGGGGAAAGCAATAATTAAAGGGACTCTCCAGTGCCAGGAAAACAGTTTTCCTGGCACTGCAGGTCCCCTCTCCCTCCCACCTCCCATCCCAGGTTGCTGTAGGGGTTAAAACCACTTCAGTGACTTACCTGTAACCAGCGCCGATGTCCCTCGGCGCTGGGTCAGGCTCAGCCAACTCTCCTCCCCAGCCGGTGGGGGAGACCTAATGCGCATTACACGGCCCCATAGGAAAGCATTATTCAATGCTTTCCTATGGGGATCCGGCAATGCTGGAGGTCCTCATGCATTGCGTGAGGACGTCCAGCATCTCTTAAAACACTAAACCCGGAAGCTCCTCTAGTGCCTGTCTCATAGACAGCCACTAGAGGAGGACTTAACCCTGTTAGGCAATTAGTGCACTTATTACACTTGCAGGGTTAAGGGTAGTGGGCGCAGGGTGATTTAGACATAGGAGTAGTCCAGGGTCATCATTCCAATGGTCATTAAAGTTTAAGCTCACTTGCCACATTGAGGCAAAACGTGCTAGGTGAGTCCTGCACTAACAATTCACCTTGCTCCTTTAAGCTAAAAGGCAAAATCTCAGAGAGATGGATATTTCTTATAAACACCCCCTACACACTTATTAACCCTTAATAGGATCCATGGTGGGCAGCAGCACTGTTACATTAGTGTCTTACAGAAGAAAATACTGACCCACAAAAAAATGAAACTCCCACTAATCCTGAGAGACCGCAATGGCTACAGTATTCATCTGCTTAAATCATGGTAACTACAAGCAAGAGTAGAATGGGAGGTTAATATTTTAATGTTTGAAGAACAGTCTGTATAAAACCTCCGATGGTTTTCATTGTTCCACTTTTGTATTTCGCTAGATCTGTTTTATTCAGAAACACTGTCTTCAAATACATATTTTTCTCATAAAATGGACGTATTGTGGCTCTGAAATGTTAAAACAACCCATGTTATTCCTCTCCTGGGGAGCTCTTTAATACAGAGCTGTTTAATCTGGTTTTATGTGTTATATCGGAGTGTGAGTGATGAAAATGGACTTTAAATTGTGTTCTGTTTTTTTTTTTTTTTAAATGTTTTTATACATTTGTTTTTCTTTCTAACAGAAAACCCAAGCAGCGAAGAAAAAGCCAAGAAGAATACCAACAAGCCTCAGCTGGATGAGATTGTCCCGGTATATAGACGGGATTGTCATGAAGAAGTATATGCCGGCAGCCACCAGTATCCCGGCCGGGGGGTCTACCTTCTCAAATTTGATAACTCCTACTCCTTATGGAGGTCAAAATCAGTCTACTATAGAGTGTACTATACTAGATAAAGTGGGGGGAGGAGGAGGATAGAGAGGGTGTGCAGGAACAGACGGAGTGAATCTCACATTTGCTGAATCTTTTCTGTGCTGTCCCCCAGATCCGGGGCTCCTTCTGGCTGCAACTGGCTTCCAGTGCTGCACTATTTTAGCTGCAACTTAACCGTCACAGGCAGATGTTAAGACTGTCACCAGATTTAATATTTTCTTCTTAGCCCCTCTGACAGCGGATGGTTCACATGCATCCATCTTGGTTTGTTCTTGTTCTTTGGGGATGAGGTTAAGATGTTAGTGTATTTTCTCCTCCTATTTCTGATGATTCATATGTTCATATCACTTTCAATGAGGCAAACATGATTTAAGTTGTAAATTGATAGTATGCTGCTCCCCAAAGACACACCAATTCGGGGTGGGGGAGTAAAAGGTATTCTCAACAGGTCAATGAGTGCCTCTGCCATTTTTGTCAGAGCCTCATACCATGGGCATGGATACAGGTGCATTGCGCTCAAACCATACCACTTGTGATCATGCGAGAATAATCTGTGGGTCCTCACTAGTTATGACAATTTGATGAAGATGTCGTGTGTATGTTTTCATGTTGTCTGAATGTACGACTCTCTAATTCTGAATGATGAATCTTTGTTACTCATGAGCAACATTCTGTCTGAAAGAATATCTGTATTTTATGTAAATTAAATCACTCTTTTACAATGTATAGCACGCAAAGCGTTAAAGGAAAACTCACTTCAGCTTGCTTTGTGTGAGGGTATGCTCATTTTAATTGCCATTTATAAACATGCTGATTTCTATTTGAAATCGGCACTTTTATAAATATTTACTGAAACACCTCCCGGGCTGTTAATCGGATGCTCTAACAGAATGTACCTGACTTCTACTCCAGGTCACAGTGAGGCTGTGAAACGTCCCTGCATCGTCCCTGGCTCGTAGCTCAAAATTAGAGGCTTTAAAAAAAAAAAAAAAAAGGCTCACGAAGACTACAGACAAGATCTGCAGCTTTTTCCAGACATTTTATATATCCAATAAAAAATAAATTATGTTCTAAAAAAATGCATGTTTATACTGGGGCTATATCAACTCTATAGGGATACTGGAGGCAGTGGACTGTCCTGTTAAACACCATTCATGTGTCCAGGTACTCCTGTGAGGGTGTGTCTGTTTTAGGATGACAGATTAGGAAAAGGTCAATTCTGTGTGTAAAATAATCTTTGGCACGGAGGCAGATCTCATTGCAATGCAGAAAACCTTGTACCTGCTAAAAAAAAAAAAAAAAAAATGCAGAGGACTTACACTGATGTTAACATTTCATTGGACACTAATGCAGTCGCAACTTAAACGAAGAGAGACTAAGTGATGTGTATTTCCTTTGACAAATAAATTGAGACTGTCTGTCTCCTTTTAGAGATGTTCTCCTTTGAAATGTGAACACCGTTTCTGAAAAGGCAGAACGTGAATTTATTTTCTACAATTAGAATTAAGAGAGATGTTATTATTACGGACATAAATCTCCAACCTTGATGGGTTTTATTGCATGCATTACCTGTCTGGGGTGTTGGCATAAAAAAACGAAAAAAAAAAACTCCAAATTCTGAGACTTAACGACAGATAAGGATTGAGAAGTTACTGATATTAAGGAACTCATGGTTCGAAGTACGCTTATATTAATGTCTTCGCTCCTGAAAACAGGAGATTGCGCCAAAATCAACAGCAAAATAATTGTATTATTGGTTGTTGTTTTTTTTACCCACTAATCTGAAATGGGGTAGGGTACTGTAATTTGATAGTGTTATTGTTGTGTTAATTTAAGAAATAGATTTAATTCGATATGAAATAATCTTTAAATAAATATTGGTTGTTTCATTGTAACATCTGAACCCCAAAATTGTACTGATATGTATATCTCCCCATAACTCTTATTTGAAGAAAGAAAATGTAAAATATCTGTATATTTCCATTTTTATTGTACTTCTATTTCAGTATGTCCATGCTATTGAACCTGTATAAAATACCAGTGATTTCCCTCTTCTACACCACCCCTAGAACACATTGAGCTCTCTAGGCAGTGCAGATACCATCATTATACAGTGAAATGTGTGATTATAGAAAGGGGTTTTGCATGAATAGCATTACATTTTAACTCCAACATAAAGAATATGAAACTTCCCTCCGTACCTGCAATAGGCCAAGTTCTCCCTACAGTCCAATCCTTCTTGACTGATGTCACTCCCCCTGGTCAAGAGAGGATGGACAGATGTCAGGCCTAACAAGCTAAGGGGAAGACTGGATGGTACAGAAGGATGTGGAGATATGCTGCCATTGGTTAGCATCTGAATGCAGTGCGTTCTGGTGTTTGACACCAAATTTGCACAGAATTCACCTTCGCCAGCCCTGAACCCTTGCTCCTCTGGCACAGGAGTAAATCACAGTTTAGCTACTTTCTTTTACGTTGAGCTATTTGCTGTCACTGATGGCTGATACTTAGTTTATATTGTGAATACCCATTGATAAAGACTGCAGTCAATCCCTTTCTAATCTTCAGCAATCTCTCTTCACGTGTATTGGAAGATCTCCCCCTTAAACCATCCTGATTTAACACATTAATTTACTTTTCTATTGTACAGTCTGCACCTGCTGTTCCTCAAAGGGGTGTGTAATCCTTTCCCGAATCTTTACCATAAAGTACTGTAGTGTACCGGGGTTGTTCATTTCCATATAAGCACTTTTTGTGAGTTTTCCACCTCCAAACATTAAAAAGAAATCTTCATCGAACCCAGAACTTGCCATTTGAGTTTTAACATTTATAACAGGCTAATGATTCTTTTAATAATGTCCAGTGCTGGTCAACTCGTAAAAAATGTTTACATGACTTTAAAGGTACATGACACTGGAACTAATCTCATAAAATACTTTATTTATGTAGATCAAATAAAAACCTCTGAATGTCCTATAAAGAAAATCCCTGGTAATTCTGTACCCCATATTATTTGCAATGTGGGTGCTTTATATAATTGACAAATACTAAGCACAGTAAGGGTTTATAAGAAAACTATGGCTGTATTATTCCTCAGAGCTTTCCCATGGAATTTGAAAATGACGACTTTTATCTGGGGGACGGTTCTAGGGAATTCCTGGAACCATAACCACTACATCGAGCTTTGATGGATATTAGGTATAAGCAGACCCTGGAATTTAAAACCATCTTCACTAAACCTAAGTTAAAACTAGTATAATGCTGCCATCTTGTGGTCAGAAATAGTTTGAATTTAAGTTATCCACATCACTGATTTAAGTGTAAGATGTTTTTTTTTTTTTTTTCTCGTCAACTCATTAAAAGGAGTGATTGGGGCTGTTTTTAAGCTTTTATTTTCTGCATCTGTTCATTGCATGGGTTTGTACATACATATACATATGTTTTGTTTGTTTCGCTTGAGGCAAAGTTGTGTTATTTAAACCCCTTTGACAGCACAAGGCAAACTGGGAATAACTTGTTTCAATGTTATTGGTGGGCCAATGGGGTTTCACGGTGTATAATATCTCTGTAATAATGAAGGCTGAGATTAGTTATGTTGTATAAATAGGTGGGAAATCAAACAAGCTATAGCTTTACAGAATACTGTACATATGATGTATAATTACAGTAGCCAGCGAGCCCCCCTCCTGCTGCTGGGGAACCAATTTAATGCTTTTCATGATTGACATTGGCAATGCATCACGGTGTAATACTGTTCCCCAGGAGATGGAAGGCGACATGCTGGCTACCCCTTTCATTAGATAAGCATAAAGCACTTGGTTTAAAGGAAAATATTTGGTTCCAGGCTGTCCGCTTGGTTCTCAGTTTTACTGTTTTAGAGGTATTTCTTTAAATGACTAAGTCTATTCCTGTGTCAGTTTTTGGTCTATTGCCTTCACACTGTTGAGTTACACAGTACAAGTGCAATTTAAATGAAAATCTCTTGGAATAATATATTTAATCGTAATTAAAAAAAAAAAATACAATTCTCAGTATGTCGCTTACGGTTTTTGTGTTTGTCATCTAATGTACTGTCATACACGTATAGTTGTTGAGTTTGCAAAAATTGGTTTGTCCTCACTTTTAAAGAAAAAATTGACTTTATTTTCTGGTATAAACGCTGATGCTAACAGCATTGACGGTCAATCAGACTTGTTATAAATAAACAGTCACTTCATCATACCTTCACCCCAGTAAATACTGAAGAACTTACTGTAAGGATTGGCTCAGTCAAATCATGTGTATCAGGACAGTCCCCTCTACATCATGAACAAAGTTCAATTTAATATTAGTAACTTGTTCCCCCCCATGTATGGGACTTTATTCACTCTTTTCATGACTATGGAGTGCAGGTTTATCTGTGCATTTAATGTTAACTCACAAATCTCAAAGAACCTGTGTAGGGCTTTTATGAAATACGTACAGAGTGCCATTAGAATGCTGGGGATTATCTGATCATAAATATTTGATTCAAATATGTGACATTCAAAAGTTTTTTCTTTTTTTTTCTTTTCACCATCTATATATACTTGTGGATTAGTCACCAAATCTGAATTTACATAATTAAAGGAGAACTGTCACTTACCCAGATTGTTACGTTTACTAATCCCTGTATTTAACGTTCATTTAATTCTGTATTTGTGAAGTGCGAAAATAAAATGTAGAAATAGACACCTTTATCCTGCAACTGGGCACCTCCATCTTGGCTCCCTGTCAGTCACTGTTATATCTGTCCTTTGTACCTGGCAGTCGGTTTAGAGAGAGCATACAGAGAAGAGGAGAAATGAAACAATATTTCTACTTTTCCTTTGCAATTTTTGGCATTCTTTGAATGGAATTGTGATTTAATTTGCTAAATATTTTCTATATTGAACGGCACCTGAAAAAGTTATAAATGATTGAATGTTTTAATCAGTAAGATAAATTCCACTGAAGTGACAGTTTAAATTTAAATGAGGCAATCCAAGCACCATAACCACGACACAGTGCTGTTGTGGTTACCATGCTAGGAGTGCCCTCCCAGTGTAAGTAGTCAAACGTAAAGGTTTATCTTCTTACCTGGGTCCTCAGAGAACAGGGAGCTTTGTCTGAGTGTATTCCATTCATTGGCTGAGAGTGATCAGCTGACTCTCAGCCTAAGAGGTGGCCACTACAATTGAGAAGAGCCAACGAAAGCTCCTAACAGAAGCCTCCAGCTTTCCATAGAGGAAGTAACCAAAACCTGGCAGACTCGAGGTAAGATGTCCAAAAGTACTCATGGTTTGACTACTTGTGGGGTGGGGGAGGGGCGGCACAGCTTTCCTGCTTAGTATTACTTTAAATACATATTTAATTATGGGGCAGACCCCAAGTAAAAAGTCAAAACAGTAAAAAAAAAAATGAAAAATTGTTTAACTACTTATATCACAGGCTGCCAGGGCACTCCTGACACCATAACGTGTAGTTATAGTTGTTAGATTGATATGGTGTTTTTTTTTTTTTTTTTAGTCCCAGCAACAAATTTTAGGCTAAAATAGTAGATTTGGGGGGGAGTAATCCAACTCTGCTGCTGTCACAGTTTGACTATTTTAGCCCCAATTTTGTCATTGAGATTTAATTGGCGAATAACCCGTTCTATACACTACACAAGCATTGACCAGAGAGCCTCAGGGATTTTCAATAAGTGAACATTCTAAGAGAATTTCGAATGTAAAGCCAGAGTAGCTGCACCGGAAGCATAGCCAACGTTGATCATTTTTGTACTTTAGCTATTTTGACCCTAAATTTAAAATTCACCTAGAATTCTGTCTGTAGTGAAGAACACTCTCCGATTCAAACACGGTCTGACCCAAGGTGCACGTATAAGGCTGAAGGATTCTGTTACACACTAAAGATAGGGATTACATATACTTCATTTAAAAACAAAAACATCTATTTCCTTTCACTAACTGAATTCCCCCACCCCCAAGTTGCTGAAGGGGTGAAAACTTACCTGAGGCAGCGACGTTGTCCCACGTCGCTGCTTCTTCCTCCATGCCGCTCCTCGCCAGTGGGCGAGACTGATCCCGCCCACTGGCCGGAGAGACCTAATGCGCATTAGCGCTCCCCATAGGAAAGCATTGAAAATGCATTTCAATGTCTTCTTAAGGGGGGAAATGAGTGACGCTGGAGGTCCTCACACAGCGTGAAGATGTCCAGCGACGCTCTAGCACAGGTTTTCTGTGCTGTGGCCAAGGAAGTGCCCTCTAGTGGCAGTCTACTAGACAGCCACTAGAGGTGGAGTTAACCCTGCAAGGTAATTATTGCAGTTTATAAAAAAAATTGCAATAATTACAGTTGCAGGGTTAAGAGTAGTGGGAGTTGGCACCCAGACCACTCCTAAGGGGCAGAAGTGGTCTGGGTGCCTGGAGTGTCCCTTTAAAGACTATTTGCACAGCAGGGGATAAAAAAGTACATCTAAAAACACATTGTGCATTAAGGAAGTGTATATATTAGATCTCTCTTCACAAGAAGTGTTTGGGAAGGCTGTGTAAGTCAGATGCAGGGAGGTGTGACTAGGGCTGTATAAACAAAGTGATTTCATTCCTAAAAAGCAGAGAACTGAACAGTGAGACTATGGTGCATGATCTAAACAACAAAACTGCTTCATTCAGCTAACTGTGTTTTGGTGACTATAGTGTCACTTTTAACTGCCCATATTTGTTTGTGACAACACTGAAATTGGAACAAACTTTTAAACTAGGTCATGCCCATCAGGCATGAAACAGGACTTTTGTCCATTACCGTGTTAAATTAAGTTCCTTCCCCTCAAACCACAGGGGCAGTAGCGACAGTATATGCTTCTGTAACCGTTCTTTGGCTTGAAGGCAAGTTTTAAAAAACAGAACCTGCAGCTGGGGACCAGACTCATTACTTCCTAAAACTAATCCAGAAGAGGCTGACAATGTCAGGGTGTTATTGGCCTTGCATGATCCAGCAGCTGGTAGCAATGTGAATGGCGGATGCACACGTTAATCCAGCATTTACGCACAGTGTTTAGCATGGCTACAGAGACTCCGATAACCTTTGGAAACTTTTGTTAATATATTACAGATCAAGGCTGAATCAGAATTTAAAAAATCCTAGTGAACTCTGGGAGCAATATGCACATTCTGTAACACGCCCACCTTGCTTTGCTACAATTTATCATCTTGATCTCATCCAAAATAGCATTCTGTCTGAATATTGTCATGCACAGATAATGCATGTATTAGAGCTGTCCAAAACGTAGATCCCAAGATGTTTCAAAACTACAGCTTCCATGATGCTTTGTCATTTTAAAGGCATGTATAGCATCATGGGAGTTGTAGTTCTACAGCATCTGGGGGATCTACCTCTTTTGGGGCCCCCTGCTGTAGACCATGAAGTGTAATGTAAAATGGGTTCACAATGCAATTTACATGGTTCACATGAATGCACGGACTGACATCTGACAGCAGAGCCAGATTAATATTGCCCATGGCAGGAATCCTATCTGAGGCCCCCTCCTGGAACGCTGGATTTCTGAGTGTTATGTGTGTGGATGAAGCTGGGCTTTATAGGAGGAGGCTTAGTGTGCCTGGTTGAGCGTTGTGTTTGTTGTTTTCACAGTTTGTGTCTAGGAGTGTCTGAGGGAAATTGTTTAATTTGTCATCCAAATACTTACCATTTGACAGGAGGGATGTAATCCAGGGTGGTCCAGTGGAAGAGCAACATTCGGCACTCCAGATGTTGTAGGCTACATCACCCCAGGTACCAGCGCTGCGGAAATTGTTGGCGCTTTATATATAATAAGCTTTATAGGAGATACTGTCAACATCTGGCCTGCTAAAGGTTGCCTATCACTGTTGTAGACCAGAACGTTCCCCCCGAACAGGTGAAGGGACACAGGGCCATGAAGATAGCTCTATTTTCCACCGACGGTAAAGGAAGTCCCGCTTTACAGATAGACTAAGCACCAGGCCCCGACCGGCTTCTATCGGAGCCTATGCCCTATGCTGTCTAATGGCAATCCAGCTATGTCAAACAGCAGTTTACATCTATAATTCCAAAGGGTTTTCCTTTAACCAGAAACGTTTAAATAAAATACACCGTGAGATATGGCTATTGCATTGTAAAGCAGAGCTCTGCCAGTTTGGATCTGATCATGATTACTCCTCTGGGCCCTGCACACAGATCCCATAGTTTATGACTTGTGTTAGCAGGAGAATTTTTCTGAATTTCGTTATCACATCTAAAAATGTGACATTCATGACAATTCCCACACAAGTGGATAAACCAGGAGGCTCAGATTGAGCTGAATCTGCCTCTGCAGGAAGAGGTTTAAAAGCAAAATCAAGGCCAGGTTGCCCACTTATAGGAATTTCACACGGTGTTCTATCAAAGACAATTTTGTAACAAAACTGAAAATAAAAGTGAAATGTCTCATGTGGACTTTTTCCATTTTCTATCTACTAAATCTGTTTAACTAGTCATTAAATGAACGTTGACAACAAATCTTGTTCTATTGCAAGATGTAACAGCTAAATAACGGTTGTAACGTTTGTCCAATACAATGTGTATTAGATGCACATTGGCGCCATGTCCTGGCAGCATTGTGTAAGGATGCAGGAAGTCAGGACAGAGAGAGGAAAGACATGTTGCATGAGGTCAGACTGGAGAAGACTGCTCTAAGCAAATGATTTACATAGGAAGTCCATGCTACAAGGAGACCTGGAGCCGCAATTTGTATGTTTAATAGCTATTAAACAAGGGGGCTCTCTGCTTGCAAAAATAGAAGACAGACTCCGGACAGAGCACACCCTTGGAAATAGACTGATTGGGAAGAGCTGCAATGGGGACAAACTCCTAGGGGTGTGTGGTAACATGCAAGGTATCACTCACAAGATTAAGTCAATACATAATAAGCGCGGGAATATGACACCAAAAGGAAATCTGGTAGTTCAAAGCATTAAAGTGAACAGGGATACAAACATAACCTTGGTCAAATGTAGTTTTGGAGGGGCGGGGCCAGGCCTCCAGGCCGCCGAGCCGCATGGCGGCAAACTACCAGGGCTCCGAGCCCTAGCCACAAAGAATGGCATTAACACCGACACCAGATTAGATGTTGTAACATGTCCGGACACCAGCACAGAATCAACAAGATAACTACCACAGCTCCGGATTGATACCACACATGTATTTAATGCACCGCGAGCGATGAAACCGACACGCCCAGCCTACCAACCGCCACAAGCAACGACATTGCATAAATGAGACCCGGCAACGGAGGACCGCACCAAGAGGCACACATGCCAGAGACACCCACTGCCATGGAGTGCAGCACTGGCCCAGCTCCTCCCCCACCCCCCACGGCCGGTGGTGGTGGTAATCCCGGCAACGTGGGGACCGCACACGCCGAGGCAGGAGCTTCCAGCCGGAACCTGTGCCGCTCCCCTACATTGGCAGAGGCTGTCCTACTGGGACCCGCCAGCAGTGTGAAGCGGAAAACGGCGGATCCGTGCATGGGGGGAGACCTTGGCGCCCGCCACTTGACCTGTGGAGGCCGGGGCCGCGGATGGACTGCCCGGGCGGCCCAGGAGCCGATGCCATGACCACTCTATCTCCGGATGAGGAGGGCACCCGGAGGAACCTGTCCCAAACCCCTGTGAGCCCGGGCGGTGCGCGCCTCCGGCGGACCGGTGGCTGAGAGGCCGTGCAGCCCCTGCTCTGCAGAAGTGGCCGGAGATGGGAGACATATGGAGCAGGTTGTGGACCCACCGGGGCACTGGAGGTACGGGGAGGTGCAGGGGACACTGGGAGTGCGGACTTTTTGGGTGGGGGGACCGCAACAGCCCATGTTTCCCCCGAGTGCCCACCGGGCCGCAGTGCTAACGGAGGGCAGCCTGGGGGTGACGGGGGAGCGCTGGATGCTCCCTGACCTGCATGGGCGACCCGACCGCTTTGCATGTTCACAAGGGCCATGCGCGACATCACTCCCACACAGTCAGCCAGACTAAGTAATCTTCGGATGGAATATATAGGTGTCAGACGCCAAACCTGGAACTTATGCATTGAGCTATACCTATGGGGCGCTCCCTAGACGCAAACCTCAAAGCGACACTGAGAAACCGTATTGAGAAACATGTATAAATACCTACAATGGTCCATGAGTGACTCTTTAAAATTTGTACAGCTATTTCCCAGCATGTCTGTTGTGCAATTAATAATAATGCTAATAGCTATGATTTGCTATAGCCTCGCGATGCCAGACAAATGCACCACTTCTGCCACAAAAGTTTTAAAGTCCTTATGTTACAACCTTACGTTTTACACAGTTCACTATACAGAGTACAGCATGTTAAATAATGAGGTAGTATGTACAACCCTTTTAGCCTACATCAGACCGCGCATTATCAGAGGATTATTTTGTATGAAAGAACACTTGCCGGTGTACATATCAATTTGCATGTATTGCATAATTCCTTGTAGAATACTTACAAGATAACACTGAGTGATTGGCACTAGATACCGAAACAACGACTAAGTTATTATAACATAACCATTTGCTAGCAATTCTACTAGCACACTGTATAGATGAGAGTTGATTCTATAGCATTCAAAATGACAGTCACACAGTACCATGCTCGGGCTAGCAGAGCGGAATATAAAAGGCCTAGCTTTTTCATTATCCACATAGGTAGCTTAATTAAACGACACTGCCTCTATATGCCTCCTTACTGCAACATTGCATTTTCATAAGGGTCCATTCAGAGCCATCCTACACTGTTCTTAGCAATACTCAATTTGGACCTGTTAATGTAACAGCACACATACGCCGATTAAGCAATAGCCTAAGATCAACATTTAGTCGCACGCAGTATCACTGATCTACGTGATCGGCTCATGATACGAACATACGCATCAGCTTCCATAACTGAGTAATTAGCCGGACACAGGTCGTTACTTGTATTTCTTAGGGACATGAATGTTGAAACGTTATATCAGAATACTCTGGTCATGTGTTAGTTTTCAGCTTAGACATGTGCATCCCTGCAAAGTTTATATGATCTGATCAATTTGCCTCTATGCAGGCGACAATCTGCATCTATTCTCATAAACCGATATTTAAGCCTCTGCGTAGGCGACTGTTCGCTTTCATGAAAACCTGTTTGATATAAGAATTCAAGACATGATAACAATAAACATATTTAAATATTAAATGTAGTTTTGAAGGTCAGGACAAGAGATTAAGATATGTATACTGGTTAGAGCATTATTGGAAGTGTGCTGTGTGAAGTGTCAGGGGTAGTACGTCTGTATTATTTTGTTGACAGACTGTCAATATGTGTGGAGCATGATTGTGTGTCTGAGGATTCTGCAGGCTTATTTAAAGGGACACTCCACTGCCAAATTAAAGCATCACTGTTTAGGAGATCTGTCCTCAAAAACACAAATTTATTTCTACAGTTTGTTCATTGGGGTGTATCAAAAAAAAAACAGCTTGCAAAACCCAGTTATTTTGTCTGCAGCCTTTGCAATCCCTCCCCTTCTCCTAATGAGAAGTATTTGCAAGGAAGGTTCCGAGAATATCGCTGCCTCTTGAGTTTAGCTCCACTGAGCTAACTAAACCAGGAAGTAACAGGACCAAAAGTCTGACTGACAGCCATAGGGTTATAACCAGATTAATTTATAAAAGTGCCAATTTCTTATATAAACAAATATAAATACACCCATCACATAAAGCTAAAGTGCTGTACAGGTACAGGGTGTAACTTAATGGCGCACATACTAACCTTACACTATAACTAAAGTGGTTGCACCTGCTCACCACAACAGTCAATGGTGACACCCCCTTGGATTATGCCAACACAGGCGAGTACAGTAACTGTGAATATGGATTTAATATACCAATGCTGGGGGATCTCCCCAATTGGTCCACAACTGCACAGCTAGCCCTAGGCCTGACTATATTTCCTATTATCGAGGAACACTGGAAATCATTTCACAGGGCAGTGTTGTTGGTTTTCTTTTTAAATCTGTACGGATTAGTGAAAAGTTATAATGGATTTTATAGTCCCCAAAACATATTTAGCTGAATGAAGCAGTTGTGGTGTATAGATCATGCCCCAGCAGTCTCACTGCTCAATTCCCTGCCATTTAGGAATTAAATCACTGATTGTACAGCCACACCTCCGTACATGTGCCTTGAACATCCCTCATGATAGGAAGCCAGATATTCCAAGTCCCTGTATTGCAGTCTGTATAAAGCAGAATGTCTTATCTCCGGCTTTTATTAATAGCATCCCAGAGCTAGCAGATTCTATTATTTATGGATGATGAATAAAAACAAACAAAAAAAAGCTGCCTTCATGTTAAACCATATCACTACGGTGTATAAAAGTGACATTTTACTACAGATATAGGTAAAGATTTTATTGGAACACCGTACTTTGGGCTCCTGTTCATTATTTGTTGAAGAGAGACAAAGATAAATAAAAAGAGCAGAGGGTGGGGGGTGTTAATTTAACCAAAAAAAAAGTCTACAAACCAAATTCTGAACTATTAAGCGGTCACTCCACCCTCAAACTGCAATCACAAATCAGGTCATGTCAAAGTTTATCTAGATTTTGCGTGAGTGCCTTTAAGTTTGTATTTAAAAGAGAAAAAAAAAGAAAAAATATGACAATGTAATTTGCAACTGGACATGTTAACATCTAATCTGAAAGCATCTGTACGCAGCTGTTATACGCATTGCCAATGCATTAAATGTTTTTTTGCAGTAAAACTCACTTTGAAATTAAACAGAGAAAGAATGTGATCACAAGCTCTCTCTCAGTACATGACATTTATCCTGTTTGTCAAAGTTGTAGATGTACCAAATATCCCATTTTAGTCTTACTTGTTCAGTTTGGGACAGATAGAAAAAAATCTTAATTTAAAGCCAAAAATTGTATAACGATGCATTACAATCCCAGGCAATGGAACATTATTAGTTTAATCAGATGGACTTCATTTATCCATATTTGTTTTCCATTCGGTGCTTTTTGTGGCTTTTTTTTTGTACAAAACAAAAATTGGACTTGTAATCCCAACCACATTCTACCTAATTGGGACAACCACAAATCTCTTTATATACATTCTTCATTTCCGAATTAATACATATAGTTCTATGACATTGCTGGCGTTTATTCAATTCTCGTATAATGTCTCTTTAAAATTAGAAAAATAATGATCGTATTATGCAAACCATTACATTTCCCTCCACCCGCCACATTCAATAAACCAGGCAATAACTTTTAGGGCAGTCCAAAACGTTCAAAGGTTTTCAATAGACAAATGGTGGCCACACATATATTGCAATTTTATTTAATTTGCTCAAAAATAAACGGAAAAAATGTTAGAATGTAGTAAATTTAAAACAAAACAATGGTTAAAAATAGCAGAGATGACTTGGAAAACAAAACCAAAAATTAAAAGTGGCAAAATCTAGAGCAGGGTTAGATTAACATTCATTAGTGTTTTAAATCCTGCTTCAAATGACACACAAAAGGAAAGAGGACCATGACTTTGTCAGACCAGGATATGAATGTCTAGAGATTTCAGCACCAGAACTAAGAATTGTACATTCGGTTTTCATTGTGATTGATTTCTTAAAATTGATCACAACTTCAGTCACAGTGTTGGAAAAGCAGAACGCTTTGTTGGAGTGGGGAAACTTCCCAGAATCCTTTACGTACCAGAGGAAATATCAGTATTATGCCAAATTTCCTGAAACTCAAGGGGGTTAGGCTGTACACAAGTAAATATACCCTTGCCCTATATGCACCTCCCAACATTTTTACAAAAAAATAAATAAAAATTGACAAAATTCCAAAACATTCTTTTAGAAGTTGAAAACAAAGGCCTTTCGGAATCTGAAAAACCACTGAAATCTCTAACAACTGGGCGCATGGCAAGCATTTAGTGAGTTTGTGTTTATAGTCACCCAGAGAGAATAGTAAGGTGGCGGTGGCAGTGGGTGGGGGAAGACAAAACATGAAAAACAAGATGAAGACATTGGGTTACTTTCAAACTGAAGTCATGTTAATTTTCAGACCAAGGCACAAAACGTATAGTGCATAAACCGAATACCGCTCAAGACTCAGGATACCCCATTGTCTGTCTTACTTTGGACTGCTTGTGGTCATATCATTATAGGGTAAGTCTTGAACATTTTATATAAAAACAAACAAGAAAAAAAAATTCTTACGCATGGCCGGAACGTTCTAACTATTAAGATATCTGCAAACAGAGCTGATGATGCTTCTACGCAACTGACAAAACTTTACGAACTCGCCATCTTTCTCAATGCTGAATTCATTCCGACCATGTAGGGTTTTTTGTGTATGTTTTTGGAAAAGGCTGCTTCCATTTAGAGTCCACGTCTCTAATCTAAGACAGTTAGAACAGCACTTCGAGGGGAACAATTCCCTTTGTCCGGAACCTTCTTTAAACGGATTTTCCTTTGGTGACCAGCACTGACCAAGGTTTGCACGATTGACTTTTACATTGTGTAAAGAAGCTCAGGGAATCGTAGGGGTTTGTAGACTCCATGTTGATATGGCACTAATCCAGACTACAAAATTCTGCCTTTTCGCTCAAAACACAAACTTCCTACAAAAAGAATACATTTCCTAAACCAACATCAATGCAGTACAATCATTTTACAGCTCCATGCTGCTAAATAGTATGTGCAGGATTTGTAAGCAACTTTTAACATGAGCAGCTCATTAAAAGGTGTATATTATCTGGGAAAGACCAAGTGTAACTCCATCCAGAAGGTAACAGTTCCTCTTCTTTAAATGGGATGAAAACCTCAAGGAGTGTGACTTGAGATAATCCACTCTGTCCAGGAGCTTTGGTGAAGGAAAAATCAAAACACAAAAAAACCCCAAAACAAAATAATTCTAATAAACGAATTAAATATAGGCGGTGTTGTGGATATCCGTTCCAATATGGCGATTGTCAGATACTTCCCCAATCTACACATGCATCTAACCTATGGCAAATTGGTGCAGTAATAATAAAAGTGTCTAAGATTAACTGTATGGTCATGATCAGATATTCCCAAGATGAGTGCGGAGGGCATTTAGTAGTCAATGTGACATGCGCTGCTTTTCTATTTATAAGTAGTTGATTGTTAGATGATAGTTTTGCAAAAATGTCCCCATGCAAAAAGTATCTTTAAAAAGGTGCAAGGTACCAAAAGATGTATGAATAATTATTAAATCTATTACGTAAATGTAGTTTTGATTTGGTAAAGCATTGAAACTATCTAGGAAGGCATCTATTTCCTCGAACAGATCATATTTGCTTGAATTTTTCTTTTCTCTCCACTCCCCCCTCTTCTAAATAAATCTACAAAATTAAGAGGCATCCTGTCAAAGTATCAAAACAATAAAAATAAAACCAAAATCTATTAATGTGCAACACCCTTGTTGAAGTGATTTCTTCCTAAATACCACCCTGTGATCACAAACGCCCAGTAAATACAGTGACCATCTACAATGTTTGTTATTAATGGAAATATCAAATACTTTAGGAAGACAAACCTGAGTTACACTTGCAGTACACGACCCGATTACCTTTCTACCATCAGTCATTCATTCCCACATTATTTTCTCAAACATGAATTTTGAAATATGTGCAAGATTATCTTGACATGGTTTGTGATTTGTTCGGATGCACTGCAAGCGTCCTTTGACAGGAGAAAAAAAAATAAATCCCTCCATTATCTTCCCCCCTCCCCACCCCAAAAAAAATATATATATAAAAAAAAAAAAAAATCTGCATAATTATTACAGTGACTAAGACTTTTTTCCCCATATGCTCTAACAGGTCAGAGGGGAAAAAAGCTGAAAACCAGGACAGAATTTCGTGTACATCCAAAGTGAAGTCTGTGAAAGGTTTTTATATGCTGTTCCCCTTTTGCAGAATAGCAAACTTCCTTTATAAATTTATCGAGTCACTTTCAATCCACTGAAAGGTCTTTATGCGCTGTTGGATTTTCCTAGTTCTTGTCTAATGGCTGAAATACAAAAACAAATTGTAAATTGACCAGGAAACCTACAAAACGAACATACAATTAAGTCACAGAATATACTAGTAGATCTAGACATCTAGTTACAAATTTCAAGAGCTACAAAAATCATAATATGCCTTCAGTCTATTTTACGGTCAGTAATAATTGCACCCTCGTTTAATAATCCTGAGGTTTTTATTTCTATTGCACAGCACCGGCCTTTACATTAAAGAGCAGTCTGTGATGAGCTGGCAACAGACTTACAGAACTAAGATTACTAAACACCATTTTATAAACACAGTTTCAAATACTGTGAGTCATTAAACTGCTCATTCTAAACCTGTGTCTGCCTTGTACGGGTTTCCTTTTTATAGATATCGTTTGTCTATTTGAAGCCTCAGAAAGGACATGTATGTAACTTCACAGTATTTCTACCATTACGTTCCCCTATCCAGGTTGTATTTCTACCATTACGTTCCCCTATCCAGGTTGTATTTCTACCATTACGTTCCCCTATCCAGGTTGTATTTCTACCATTACGTTCCCCTATACAGGATGTATTTCTACCATTACGTTCCCCTATACAGGATGTATTTCTACCATTACGTTCCCCTATCCAGGTTGTATTTCTACCATTACGTTCCCCTATCCAGGTTGTATTTCTACCATTACGTTCCCCTATCCAGGATGTATTTCTACCATTACGTTCCCCTATCCAGGTTGTATTTCTACCATTACGTTCCCCTATCCAGGTTGTATTTCTACCATTACGTTCCCCTATACAGGATGTATTTCTACCATTACGTTCCCCTATACAGGATGTATTTCTACCTTTACGTTCCCCTATACAGGATGTAGTTCTACCATTACGTTTCCCTATACAGGATGTTGTTCTACCATTACGTTCCCCTATACAGGATGTATTTCTACCATTACGTTTCCCTATACAGGATGTATTTCTACCATTACGTTTCCCTATACAGGATGTAGTTCTACCATTACGTTTCCCTATACAGGATGTAGTTCTACCATTACGTTCCCCTATACAGGATGTATTCCGACCATTACGTTCCCCTATACAGGATGTAGTTCTACCATTACGTTCCCCTATACAGGATGTATTTCTACCATTACGTTCCCCTATACAGGATGTATTTCTACCATTACGTTCCCCTATCCAGGTTGTATTTCTACCATTACGTTCCCCTATCCAGGTTGTATTTCTACCATTACGTTCCCCTATCCAGGATGTATTTCTACCATTACGTTCCCCTATACAGGATGTATTTCTACCATTACGTTCCCCTATACAGGATGTATTTCTACCTTTACGTTCCCCTATACAGGATGTAGTTCTACCATTACGTTTCCCTATACAGGATGTTGTTCTACCATTACGTTCCCCTATACAGGATGTATTCCGACCATTACGTTTCCCTATACAGGATGTATTTCTACCATTACGTTTCCCTATACAGGATGTAGTTCTACCATTACGTTTCCCTATACAGGATGTAGTTCTACCATTACGTTCCCCTATACAGGATGTATTCCGACCATTACGTTCCCCTATACAGGATGTAGTTCTACCATTACGTTTCCCTATACAGGATGTAGTTCTACCATTACGTTCCCCTATACAGGATGTAGTTCTACCATTACGTTTCCCATTACAGGATGTAGTTCTACCATTACGTTTCCCTATACAGGATGTAGTTCTACCATTACGTTCCCCTATACAGGATGTAGTTCTACCATTACGTTTCCCATTACAGGATGTAGTTCTACCATTACGTTTCCCTATACAGGATGTATTTAGTTGGTGTGAAAACTAGAATTAAAAGTAGAATTCCACAGCTCTTTATCCTGCAACTGTGAGCCTCCATTTAGCTTTCTTTCAATCATCCTTTGATGCTCGGTTTTCTGCTCCTAGCAGACAGCATTGAGAAATTAGACATTTTTATCACTTCCCCTTCTCATTTGCAATGTGGGCCTCGACTGTGCCTAAACTGAACATCTCATGAAAACATAGATAGTACAAGTTCTATTTCTCAAGTGCTTTAAGTGTCTGTTGTACTTGGGAAAGTTTATAAAAGTGTCAATTCCACACAGATTTATAAAAGTTTGCTAGAACATTTCCCTGGCCAGCCAGAAAGGTTTTCTGCTGATTTTGTGATCTCAACAGAGCTAGAGAAACTGGAGGAGTGCTGGGTTAGAGTGTGCCTGCCTTCCCCCCAGAATGAGAGATATTCGTGTGCGCCTGCCTTCCCCCCAGAATGAGAGCGCCTGCATTCCCCCCAGAATGAGAGATATTCAAGTGCGCCTGCCTTCCCCCCAGAATGAGAGATATTCGTGTGCGCCTGCCTTCCCCCCAGAATGAGAGATATTCGTGTGCGCCTGCCTTCCCCCCAGAGTAAGAGATATTCGTGTGCGCCTGCCTTCCCCCCAGAGTAAGAGATATTCGTGTGCGCCTGCCTTCCCCCCAGAATGAGAGATATTAGAGTGCACATAGTGTATACTCACCATCAATAAGTTCTTCCTTAAGTTTTGTCAATTCTTTTCTCATTTCCTCCAATATATCCTTAAGCATAAAGAAGCATACATTTAATATTACTCTATCAGCACATGTTAAAAGTACCCTACACACTTACAGCAAGTGGGTCATATATTACATCCAAGGTAATGTTTGTACCAATCTGTACAACCCCTTAAGGATCAGGGCTGTTTTGAGACATTGTTGACCAAGGCCTTTTTGAAACCCATGCATACTATAGTGTATATCATTTAAAAGAGATAGGTCTTTTGTTCTATATATCCATTTGCATACATTACACATTTAATATGAATGAAATTGAGGAAAAGATATTTTAAATGTACATTTAATGATTTCTACACAACAAGTTCAACTAAAGAAGAATGACTCAAAACCGATTCACTAATTATCCCGGATTATAAAATGCCAAATATGTCTAGGATTTCAATAATTAGAAATGATAAAATAAATCTAGCAAAGGAATGAATTATGGTTTTAATGCTATACCTTTGCATAAATTGGATTGCTGAGAATACAAATTTAATAGTAGTCACAGAATCGCAAACAATAGATTTTTAGAAAGTACTTCCCTGAATATTTTTTACTAAGAGCATTTTAACACTTGATTTAACCTTTAAATCTGCAGGTTATACTTTTTTTTTTGTGTGTGTGTTTTTTTCCCACACGTTTTATTGTCATGGGGTATTTCAACATGTCCCACTATTGTAAAGAGGGGTTTTAATAATAACAGACTAGTCCTAATTTTGACATCTCTCTTTGATATTTACAAGGGACATGATTTTGTAAAGGGACACAATCTGTCACCGTACTGAGCAATGACAAACAATGCCATCTTTGTATTTATTTTATAAATTTTTATATATTATTAAAGCCGCTATTTTTTTTTTTTTTTTTTAACCTTCACCCGGAGTCCTGTACTTGAGTGGAAGTATTCAGGGGAATCTCCCAGGCCCCCCCATGTCATCAGGGGAGGCACCATAAATGCCTGAATCATACAAGATCCTGTGAGTGCATTTCAAGTTGCGCAGTGTTATAATTGTATAACAGTATTACACTATATTTCTTATGTATATTTTCATTTAGATATCAGCCGGTTCCCTCGTTGTGTGTGTATATATATTCTTGTGGTCAAGTAGATTGCCAGCTGGGAGCGATCTGAGGGAGGCTGTATTCACATACTATTGATAAGTATCCTTATATATAAGTGTATCTGTATAAGGTATATTTATTTGGTCTTTTTTTCAGTTTTTTTAAACCTAACACCAACATTACAATGATATACCCATGAGGTCATTACACATGAGGCTTGGCCATTACCTGCTTCAGTCTGTCATAGTCTAGGCCTTCTGACTGCAATCCATTGGCACTGGGTTGCACAGATGGTGTCGACTTTGGTCTAGAATATAATTGTAAAAAAATAAACACCCCAAAAAAATAATCCTAACTATTACAAAAAAATGTAAAATGTATATTGCTTTTATTTTTTTCATTTATTTTTAATCATCATATGCACGTATTCCAAGTTACAGTTTGGCGTATAATACTAATCGCTAGTATGTCTTGATGCCATGTGCTTACCTCACTCAGCCTGCGCATTTAAATACTAAAACTCCTCCATAGCATCTGCTGGCCCCCGGTAAAATGGAGCTGCCACTAACTCAGAGATACTTGTTCCTCTCTCAATATTAACAATCCCTTCTACATACAAATTACGGGGATTATAAAGAGGACCGGTATAGCAGCACAATATATCAATACAGCATACATCACCATAATCACAATAATTCATCCCATTCAAAATGGAGTTCTATACAGAAAGCCTATATTACCCTCACACTAAGCCAGGAGCCATGGCTAACTGCTCTTGCACAATATACATCGTTCAGACAGAAAGGATACATCCCAGGTATCACCACTAAAAAACATCAATTTACTAGTCACAGCAACACCCAAAAATAAATAGGTTTTGACATTTTCCAAAGAATTTACCTGGAGATAACGGGTGATTTACTTCCATTTATTGTATTCATTCTCTCCCAAGGCTTTCTGGCTGGTTCTACAGGAAAGAAAATTTTAGATCAAGACTCAGAACATAGGTCTACCCAGATTAACATATTTTGCAAGGCAGAAATCCAAAATCCTCATTGCTCTAGTAATTCTTCAAATAGCGCCAGCAAATGATATAACGTTTTATTCTGCTAAGTCTGTAAATAAGTAAAAGCGTAAAGATAACTTTACTCTGGCTGCACACTACTAAACTACGCCAAACGGATCGAAAAACAAACAGAACTGATTATTTTTTTTATTTTTTATTAGGAACTCACCAGGCGTGCCGGCTGAAGGAGCTCTTGCCAATGCAGACTGAGGCTCTTCCTATAAAATATAGGACGAACAAGCAAAATTAGTGAAAAATGTAAGTTGTTCCAAACTTGTCAA
This sequence comes from Pelobates fuscus, assembly GCF_036172605.1. Taxonomy (NCBI): domain Eukaryota; kingdom Metazoa; phylum Chordata; class Amphibia; order Anura; family Pelobatidae; genus Pelobates; species Pelobates fuscus. The sequence goes on along the minus strand of NC_086318.1, from coordinate 427,176,390 downwards.
ATGGACAACGAAAAATACTTGGCTACTAAAAAAAACAAACAAAAAAAAAACATGCATTTTCAATGCAGGCACCAAATAGAACTACACTAAAACAAAATGCAGGTTAAAAACACATTTCCATAAAAGAGAATGATGCAGAGATGTCAAAACTCAAGGAGAAATTGTAATAATGCGCAGCTATGGGTTCCTGACGTGTTTACACTTACTGTCTCGGCTTCAAGTGGTGAGGGCTTTTCTGTTATTCGTCTCCTAATTGAAAACAGCAAGGGAGGAAGCAGTTAGACTCATTAAACATGTAAGAGCAGAGTTGTATTTAGCATAAGCCAAAGCAAACCCACCTCCTTGCTAGAACTGCACTCATTTCTTCTAACAGTCCCCCACCGGCCATCGAAAGAGGTCCATTACCTCGACTCGGCTCTGTCTTGGCAGCAGCTGAGCTTAGTGCCAGGACACTTACAACTCCCTGATTGATGGGATCCTCATCCTGTGACAAAAAGAGCGTCATTTTTACAGCCGCATTTAATGAACGGGACAATACTTTCTAGAAAACTATGATTGACAAAGTAAGCAGTCAGGATAATATGGGGACAGAAACTTATACACACCCTTTACACTTTATTGTGAAGTACATTGAATGCATGAAATGTTCTAATCAAACAGCTTAAAAACACATTTCCAGCATTCACTATTAATTAATATCATCTACACAAGCTATAGTAAAATGTGGAGATTGGATAAGACCAAAAACACAGAAAACTTCCTATTGCCTGCGATACAAGAACTCTCTCTCAGATGAAAGGAATGATTCGGTGCCCAATGATTATGATTTACTGTGTAAGTGAATGAAAACAAAGATTAATGTAAAGGATTGGCTAAAATAATCCACACATGATCTCCAGGTTATATAGTATAGTATACTTAATATAGCACATGCTCCAGGCACTTCTAACCATTTTCAAACTAAACCTGATCCAGTAGAAAGATGAGTATATCCAGGGTATTTGGGACTCCCAGCCGCCTGTACTAAAAGGCCATTTGATAAACGTATATCTCTAAAACACACACAGTATTTACCATGGATACTTTTCGAAGTTTGGCTCCAGCAAGCATAGCAGCTAGGCCTGGTAAAGGACGGTTGTCTCCTGAGCCAGAAGCTGAAGAAAATGGAAGAGGAGGAGCTGGAGGAGGAGGCGGTGCTTGAGGAGGACCCTGGCCAAACATTGGAGGTGGAGGCCCAGGAGGAGGTGGTGGCCCAGGAGGTGGTGGTGGCACAGGAGCTGAAGGAGGGAGTGGTGGAGCTGCTGGAGGACCAGTTGCTGAAGAAAAGCTAGAACCTGGCGGCAAAGGGGGCGGGGGAGGAGGTGCAGGCGGTCCAGGAATAACACCTGCAAAGAGAAAATGGCACAATAACTAATAACTACAGGTAAATGCAGAAAATACAGAGATTATCAGAACCATGAAGCTCTCGCCACCACATAAAGAAAACTGCAAAATGAATCTATTTTGGGTCTTCTAATAAATCAGCATAATTGAACTAGTACATGCATATAATGCCACAAATCCTCCCAGGATATCAGATTAGTGTTAGTGTAAAAATGGAATTACACACAAGCGACAGACTAATTTTCCACAAATTCTAATTTCTAAAATGGTTGTGATACATTGTGTTATATGACTTGCATGTTAGATGATGTATAGATTAAAGGTTATACCTACCTGCATTCACATCTCTACAAAGGACTGCTTATGTATTAATATGCTCACATAACATAATATGTGCATAAACATATATATACATACATACGTATGCTAGTTCTGAAGTGGGATTTTATTTGTGTTCAGAGACTTGAAGCTCCATAACGGCTTGAATGCTTATACGGTTACCCAACAGAAGAGTGTTATGTGTAATGTAGTCCAGTAATGGGATCTGACTATCCTCTTCCTAATCCTAAGCATATTAAACGGTATACTGCCTCAATATTACACAGCAGAACAATACTGCTCTATGAAATACCAGTATTCGTGTATTATTAATAAAAAAAGAAAGATAAATGCAAATTATGTAAATCTTGTATCTGAATGTTGCTTTATATTGTCGTAATTCGGATCAAAACCAGCACAAAAACAGAATGTAAAATACAAAGGACTTGTGCCATCACGGCCGTTCTGCTTGGAGGATATTTCTATAGCACCACGCTCGTCTAAATCCTCAGGCTCTTTGCATACAAAATTATTAAAAACTCTGGAGTCTGGATGATTAACAGATTGTAACCATTTATAAATCATGCTAGGGAACATGGGCAGGGGCAGGACAGGTCTCTGTTGCAGAGTAAGAGGTTTGAGAAGGCACGTCTTAAATCTAATCCAACTTAAACTCCTTCAAGCTTAACAAACACAAGTACAGGTTAGTCAATTAGTTGCAAGTGACAGAAAGCCTTACCCGCATGGCTGGAAGGGTCAATCGGCTGAGAGGTGGTGATCAAATCTGGCTGAGAAGCACAGGACTCTCCCAGCACAGAGTTTAAAGAGCTCTCAACAGAGGCAGGGGAAGCTGCAGAGGGAGAAGGGAGAACACTAGACTGGGATGAAGGTGCAAAGACAACAGAGGTGCTGGGAGAAGGAGTGACAGTTTGACATGAAGACAATGAGAACGGTAGGAATGCTGGCAATGGAGGTGGTGGCGGTGGTGCAGGATGTGGTGCTGAAGTAGAAGGCATTTCAAAAGCTGAGCTATCTGTGTGTCCGTTTAGGGCAGTGGATATAAGGGACATCTGAGCCAACTGACTGGATGTAGAAACTAGATGAACAGCCCTCGGCCCAGTAGCTTTCCCCGGAGGACTGCTAATCATCACTGGTGGAGAAGGAGGAAGTGGAGCAAAGTTAGAAGCAGACCAGGATATTGGTTTTGCAGGAGGTGGTGGAGGCGGTGGAGGAGGTGGAGCCGTATTCACTGGAGAAGGAGGTCTTGAGATTTTATTGATTGGCCGAGGAACAGTTGCATAATGGGGAAGAACAGGATGGAAGGCGGAACCTAATGATGTAGCAAAACGTGACGCAGAGTGTCGCAGAGGAGGTGTGGGTGGTGTAGAGTTAATGGATGTAGAGTTCACTATTACATAGTCCGCAATGGAATCTGTACATACAGAGGCAGCCGGAACGGAAATGGCTTTAGCGTAAGCTATGGGAGATACAGAGTGTGGTTGGCAACTGGAGTAATCAATGTGCTGAGCGTTATATAATGAGTTGTTGAAAGAGGAGTCTGATGAAGAGTAGGACAGCAGAGACAGACGAGACAAAAAAAAAAGAAGAGAGAAAAAAAAGGAGCTAATGAAGCAACCAAACCAGCATTCAAATAAAAAGTATAAATGAGAACGGTTAGTATCAGAAGATTAGGAAAAGAGGAAGTTATTGCAGAAATTAAACATATGCATTAAATTAAAATGGAAATTATTCAACAGCACCCAACCAAGTAATGTTACAGTTTTTGTATTAAATACAAAAGTAAAGAAAACAACAATTCAAATCCATTTACAACCAACGTTTTACTGGTCAAGTCTAGTCTGTATACACTATATTAGACTGCGAGGGTCCTCCGATGCAGAGACTAGCCCTTTTTGCCTACTACAGCAAAATCCTACCAATTTGTGGTCATGGAAGAGGACATTATGGAATGCAAGTTGAGAAAATATTGGTAGTCACAGACGTGGGAGGCGAGGGGAATTTTGAGGCAAAGTTGTGAAAGTGGAGCAAACAGCAGGAACATATTTAGCAAATTTCTCCAGAATACATTTTTTCTACATAGCTAACCTCTGCTGTCTTGCCTTATCTTATAGTGTTTCATTTCATGTCAGTATGTTATATTTTGTGATATTTTACTGTATACCAGCTTGTTATAGAGTTTGTTTTAAAGAACACAGTAAAGTAGGTTTAACCCGCACTATTGTGAAAAGATTAAATTAACGAGGCTGAGAACATGCTGCAGCAAGCTATGAATTTAGTAATAATTACATATCATTGTTTATGTCACATAACTTTGTTTTAGATCATATAAGGGTTCACTAGTTCGCAGTAGGGTGGTACTAAAGAAGACTACAAATGCCACAGATCTCTTGATGGCCAGATGCCCCCTTTGTGTAACACACACACTCATTGCTAAAAGAATTTACGGACCACAAAATGTCCACATCCAAAAAGAAAAAGACAAATCACATGCCTGCTGGGATGAAGGCTTCCAAAGAGATGGAATGTTTATATTAGAGAAATCTGCCCTGATGCCCATGAGTTCCACTAAACACATCAAACCACCACAGATTGAGGGATCATGTACATTATTTTAGTGGGATTCCCAACTATACATTTGCAAGAAAAAGTACGTGAACCCTTTGGAATGATATGGATTTCTGTACAAATTGGTCATGAAATGTGATCTGATCATCATCTAAGTCACAACAATAGACAATCGCAGTCTGCTTAAACTAATAACACACAAAGAATGAAATATTGCCATGTTTTTATTGAACACATCATGTAAACATTCACAGTGCAGGTGGAAAAAGTATGTGAACCCTTGGATTTAATAATTGGTTGAACCTCATTTGGCAGCAATAACTTCAACCAAACGTTTCCTGTAGTTGCAGATCAGACGTGCACAACGGTCAGGAGTAATTCTTGACCATTCCTCTTTACAGAACTGTTTTAGTTCAGCAATATTCTTGGGATGTCTGGTGTGAATCGCTTTCTTGAGGTCATGCCACAGCATCTCAATCGGGTTGAGGTCAGGACTCTGACTGGGCCACTTCAGAAGGCGTATTTTCTTCTGTTTAAGCCATTCTGTTGTTGATTTACTTCTATGCTTTGGGTCATTGTCCTGTTGCAACACCCATCTTCTGTTGAGCTTCAGCTGGTAGACAGATGGCCTTAAGTTCTCCTGCAAAATGTCTTGATAAACTTGGGAATTCATTTTTCCTTCGATGTCAGCAATCCGCCCAGGCCCTGACGCAGCAAAGCAGCCCCAAACCATGATGCCCCCACCACCATACTTCACAGTTGGGATGAGGTTTTGATGTTGGTGTGCTGTGCCTCTTTTTCGCCACACATAGTGTTGTGTGCTTCTTCCAAACAACTCAACTTTGGTTTCATCTGTCCACGGAATATTTTGCCAGTACTGCTGTGGAACATCCATGTGCTCTGTAAACGTGCAGCAAGGTTTTGTTTGGAGAGCAGTGTCTTCCTCTGTGGTATCCTCCGAATAAATCCATTCTTGTTTAGTGTTTTACGTATTGTAGATTTGCTAACAGAGATGTTAGCATTTGCCAGTGACTTTTGTAAGTCTTTAGCTGACACTCTGGGATTCTTCTTCACCTCATTGAGCAGTCTGCGCTGTGCTCTTGCAGTCATCTTTACAGGAGGGCCACTCCTAGGGAGAGTAGCAGCAGTGCTGAACTTTCTCCATTTATAGACAATTTGTCTTACCGTGGACTGATGAACAGCAAGGCTCTTGGAGATACTTTTAGAACACTTTCTAGCTTTATGCAAGTCAACAATTCTTAATCGTAGGTCTTCTGAGAGCTCTTTTGTGCGAGGCATCATTCACATCAGGCAATGCTTTTTGTGAAAAGCAAACCCAGAACTGGTGTGTATTTTTTTATAGGGCAGTGCAGCTGTAACCAACACCTCCAATCTCATCTCATTGATTGGACTCCAGTTGGCTGACATCTCACTCCAATAAGCTCTTAGAGATGTCATTAATCTAGGGGTTTACATACTTTTTCCACCTGCACTGTGAATGTTTACATGGAGTGTTCAATAAAAACATGGCAACATTTCATTCTTTGTGTGTTATTAGTTTAAGCAGACTGTGATTGTCTATTGTTGTGACTAGTGATGTCCCGAACTGTTCGCCGGCGAATATTTCCCGGCAAGCTAGGCTAGTGTATTCAGTGTCCACTACAGTCCTGAAGGACTCATCTGATCTCTGCTGTAAGGACAACACCCCAAAAAGCCCTTTTTAGGGTTAGAACATCAGTCTGCTTTTTTTTTTTTCTGTGTAATGTAATTGCAGTTGCCTGCCTGCCAGCCTGTGTGTCAGGCTCACAGCATATACTGTGCCCACTTGCCCGGTGCCACCACTCACTCACTGGTGTCACAATAGCTTGCATTTAAAAATAAATAAATAACTTTTTGGACTGTAATATAATAGCAGTCAGTTTCCTTCACGAGTGTGCGTTTCAGGGCCTGCCAGGGCACAGTGTCACACCAGTGCAACTCATATCTGGTGTAACAGTAGTGTACATTTAAAAAAAATAAAAAATTTTTTGACTGTAATAGATTGAATAGCAGTTAGTTGTCTGCCAGCGTGTGTGTCAGGCTCACAGCGTATACTGTGCCCACTTTCCCAGTGCCACCACTCATATCTGGTGTCACAATAGCTTGCGTTTAACAAAAAAAAAAAAAAAACTTTTTGGACTGTAATATAATATCAGTCAGTTTCCTTCACAAGTGTGCATTTCAGGGCCTGCCAGGGCACAGTGTCACACCAGTGCCACTCATATCTGTTGTCACAGTAGCTTGCATGCATAGTACCACTAATCGAAAAAAAATGACAGGCAGAGGCAGGCCACCCCGCAGGGGCCGTTGTGGTGCTGTGATTCCCTTTGGCCCTAGAATAATGCCCAGTGTTCAGAGGCCACGTACCCTGAACTGGAAAAGTTCTGAGGACATAGTTGACTGGCTAACACAGGACACCCAATCTTCTACAGCTTCCGCTCTGAACCTTGACGCACCATCCTCCTCCAGCTTAGCTTCGGGCACCTCTCAAGTTTCAGGCGTTCCTACACGCCCATGGCGCACTTTTCCGATATCCAGCGGCGAAACAACATGCCAGTGAGGCGCTTGATTTGCGACAGCCCGACACGTTGGAATTCAACACGCCTAATGTTCGACCACCTGCTCCAACAAGAAAAAGCCGTTAATGAATATTTGTATGACCGGGGTGCTAGGACAGCCTCTTCAGAGCTGGGAATTTTTTTGCCACGTTACTGGACGCTCATGCGCAATGCCTGTAGGCTCATGCCTCCTTTTGAGGAGGTGACAAACCTAGTCAGTCGCACCGAAGGCACCATCAGCGACATCATACCATTTGTTTTCTTCCTGGAGCATGCCCTGCGAAGAGTGCTGGATCAGGCCGTAGATGAGCGTGAAGAGAAAGAGTTGTGGTCACCATCACCACCAGAAACAGCCTTATCAGCATCGCTTGCTGGACCTGCAGCAACGCTGGAAGAGGATTGTGAGGAAGAGGAGTCAGAGGAGGAATGTGGCTTTGAGGAGGAGGAGGAAGACCAACCACAACAGGCATCCCAGGGTGCTCGTTGTCACCTATCTGGTACCCGTGGTGTTGTACGTGGCTGGGGGGAAGAACATACCTTCAGAGAGCTCACGAAGGACGAGGAACAGGACATGAGTAGCTCGGCATCCAACCTTGTGCAAATGGGGTCTTTCATGCTGTCGTGTCTGTTGAGGGACCCTCGTATAAAAAGGCTGAATGAGAACGACCTGTACTGGGTGTCCACGCTACTAGACCCCCGGTATAAGCAGAAAGTGCCTGAAATGTTACCGAATTACGGCAAGTCGGAAAGGATGCAGCAGTTCCAAAATCAATGAAAAAGTATGCTTTACACAGCGTATAAGGGTGATGTTACAGCACAACGGGAATCTAACAGGGGAAGAGGTGAAAGTAATCCTCCTCCTCCCACGACCACGCCGGCAAGGACAGGACGCTTTACAGACGTGTTGATGGAGGACATGCGGAGCTTTTTAAGTCCTACGCATCGCCACAGCCCTTCGGGGTCCACCCTCAGAGAACGACTCGACCGACAGGTAGCAGACTACCGTGCCTTAACTGCAGATATCGACACTCTGAGGAGCGATGAACCCCTTGACTACTGGGTGTGCAGGCTTGACCTGTGGCCTGAGCTATCCCAATTTGCGATAGAACTTCTGGCCTGCCCCGCTTCAAGTGTCCTGTCAGAAAGGACCTTCAGTGTAGCAGGAGGTATTGTCACTGAGAAGAGAAGTCGCCTAGGTCAAAAAAGTCTAGATTACCTCACCTTTATTAAGATGAATGAGGGATGGATCCCGAAGGGACTGACAGTGGGCGATACATTTGACTAAAAAAGGCCTGATGAGGGGGACTACTTAACACACCACTCCTATCTGGTGGCACATTAGATTGCACGTGCAGTGCCCCAAATTTGAAGTAGGAGGACCGACCAAGCATCTTTTTCCATCTTCCGCTTCCTAAAATCGATGCCTTATATACACGTCCCCTGATAGGGGACGTAACAGGGATTAAACTGATAGGAATAGTACTACTTAACACACTACTCCTATCTGGTGGCACATTAGATTGCACGCGCAGTGCCCCAAATTTGAAGTAGGAGGACCGACCAAGCATCTTTTTCCATCTCCCGCTTCCTGGGTGGAGGAAGAGAGACCTTCAATGACATCAGTGAGGACAAGGAACAGGACATGGCTAGCTTGGTATCCAACCTTGTGCAAATGGGGAGTTTGCGGTTGTGCAAATGGACTGTTTGCGGTTGTTTGCGGTGTGTTAAACGGGGAGTTTGGTCTGTCACTGTGAAGCGGGCGTAACCCTTACACTACCTGATCGATACAACATCATACCTGATGTTTTAAAGCACGTTATTCCAAACAATTTAGGAATGTTAGGTGATTTATGCCCTTTATGGATTAAAACCAGACTCTGCATCAACGATGTAATTTTCCATGGGAGTTTTGCCATGGATCCCCCCCTCCGGCATGCCACAGTCCAGGTGTTAGTCCTCTTGAAACAACTTTTCCATCACTATTGTGGCCAGAAAGAGTCCCTGTGGGTTTTAAAATTCGCCTACCCATTGAAGTCTATGGCGGTTCCCGAACATTTGCGCTAGTTCGCGTTCGCGAACCGAAAATTTTATGTTCGCGACATCACTAGTTGTGACTTAGATGATGACCAGATCACATTTTATGACCAATTTGTGCAGAAATCCATATCATTCCAAAGGGTTCACATACTTTTTCTTGCAACTGTATATAGATATCCCTCCATTTGTGCCTGTGAGTCTTATTTTCTCCCATTTTTGTATATTTTATTTATATTAAATTATGTTTCATTGCTAAATGGTTTATGTTAAATGAAAGCCCTGTTTGCCCTGAATAAAAGGGATATATAATAAGTGTGGGTGCACTTAATATGAAAGAGGTGAATTACGGTTGAACAGACATATAGTCAAATTCAAGATTTTGTTTACGTTTTGTTTTGAACGTGCACATTTGGCTCAATCCTAAAGGAGTTAAGTTAGAGCATGTACACACAGTGTTTGTGACTAAGTGGCTACTAAAAAAGACTGGACATGCCCCATTTGCAATACCTTGGCTGTCTATTATTGCAAATGGTATGCCATTATGGGAGTCATTTTCATTCCTGGGCTACCATACGGTCTCAAAGGCAATGTAACCAATCTGGCGAATTACAATGTGAAAAAAAAAATGGAAAATCAAGCCTTATATTTGACCTTGTAACTTTCAAAAACACTATAAAACCTGTACATAGGGGTTACTGTTATACTCTGGAGACTTTGCTGAACACAAATATTAGTGTTTCAAAACAGTAAAACGTAACAATATCATCAGTGAAAGTGCGGTTTGTGTGTGAAAAATGCAAAAAACGTCACATTCACTGACTATATATCATCGCTGTGATGTTTTACTGTTTTGAAACACTAATATTTGTGTTGAGCGAAGTCTCCCAAATAAAACAGTAGCCCCATGTACAGGTTTTACGGTGTCTTGGAAAGTTACAGGGTTAAAGGAACATTATAGTCACCAGAACAACTACAGCTTAATGTAGTTGTTCTGGTGAGTATAATAGCTCCCTTCAGGCATTTTCATGTAAACAACGCCCTTTCAGAGAGAATGCAGTGTTTACATTGCCCCGAGGGACACCTCCAAATGGCCATTGGAGGGGCTTCCTGGCTCAGGGCTGCATGGAGATGCTGAATTTTCCTCATAGAGATGCATTAATTCAATGCATCTCTATGAGGAGGCCCTGATTGGCCAAAATGGCATTTGACTCTGCCCCCTTGCCGATTTTAGCCAATCCAATGCTTTCTTTAAGGGAAGCAAGCCACCTAAATGGTGGCTTAAACAATATAGGGTCAGGAATACATGTGTTCCTGACTCTATAGTGATCCTTTAAATATAGTGCCAGCAAATTAAATTCTCTGGCCATTCGGCCTGGGTTGTCAGGCAGGTCCCCCAAATTGCAATCAATAAAATTATGTAAAAATATTACACAAAGATGCACGTAGAATTTAAATATATATACATATTTATATATTTAAAGTCTACCTGTATATATGGACATGTATATATATATATAAATATAAATAAATAAAAACAATACGAAATATACATAACATTTTATTTTTTTCATTCTAAGCGTATTTTGATATAAATACATATATCAATATCAAAATACAGTTAGAATAAAATTATATATAATTTTTTTAAAATAATTGTTACATTTTTTTATAATGTATATATACACACACATTATATATAGATCTAGATATACATATAATCACACACATGTGTAATTTTAATCTAAGTGTACTTTTATATTAATATATATATATATATATATATATATATATATAAATAAAATACACTTAGTATGACGTTATATAGAACCTTTTTATTTTTAAAACTTTTTTTTTTTTATTTTTTTTTTTTATTTGTTTACTTTTTTCACCAGCACGGGTCTGCCGGTCAGTTCAGGCAGTCCCCCTGCAGGCAACACTATGGACGTCTATTGCGGCCATGTGACCGCTCTTTCAGAGCGCTCACATGGCCCTTGGGATCCTATTGTGCAGAGGGGGGACTGTCTGAGCTGTCAGACAGTCCCCCCAGTGGACAAGAAGACTGATTGCCTGCAGGGGAGCGGCGGCGATCGGGTAAGTAATTTAGAAGTAATCTTACTTCTATTCAAGTCTGCAGCTGGTGGCTCTGTCCCTGCTTGCCTCTGACCTGCCTGCTGACATCATCACAATGTTTCCCCATTGGATTGGCTGAGACTGTCAAGGAGGCAGATCAGGGGCAGAGCCAGCAAAGGTCAAACACATCCCTGGGCAATCAGCATCTCCTCATAGATAAATTGAATCAACGCATCTCTGAGGAAAGTTCAGTGTGTCCATGCAGAGGATGGAGACACAATGTCAGTCACACTGTACAGCACTGCCCCAGGAAGCACCTGTAGTAGCCATCTGAGAAGTGGCCAGTGGAGTTCTCTCTAGACTGTAATGGAAACACTGCATTCTCTCTGAAAAGACCGTGTTTACTGCAAAAAGCCTAAAGGGAATGATTCTACTCACCAGGACAAATGCAATAAGCTGTAGTTGTATTGGTGACTATAGTGTCCCTTTAAGTATTAAAGTTCCTTTAAGTGTCAGTAAAACATTGAAGAATGGACATGAATGAGTAATTGATACAACTATAAGACAGCGTTAGCAATATAAGGTGGTCGCGTCAACTCTGCCTGCTTTATTGAGATTTATTTACATGATTATCTTGCGGTTTTATTTTAATTTTAACTGCAACCCAACAAAAAGAAATTCATACTAGGGCAAGTAAAACCAGTTATGATTCACACACCTCTCAATACACTTAAAGATAAACACTGAACCACACAACTAAAACAAGCTCTGACTTCCTCTATCAGGCAGTAGCATGTTGGTACATTTCCAGTTCAGCTACGGTGGCAGATTGAGAATTGGATGCAACAAAAAACACCATGAAACCAAAGTCAAAACCCAGAATAAAGAGACTCCTCCCATGTCTATCTGTTCTATCTAGCCAGCAGACAGCATGGATACATGTCAATGAGAACAATATACACTGGGTATTCTTACCAGCATTGGAAAGCCGCCGTTCCTTTTCCCATTCCAGCTGCTCTTTTTCCAGCTCTTCCTGCAGCTCACGCTCTTTCCTCTCTTGTTCCAGCCTTTCTTGCTCTTGCAGTTCCCGCTCCAGCTGTTCTTTCCGCTCTTGCTCCTGGCGTTCTCTCTCTCGCTCCAGCTGTTCTTGTTCTAAGCGCTCTCTGTCAAGTCTCTCCCTCTCAATCCTCTCGCGTTCCAGCCGCTCTCGCTCCATCCGTTCACGTTCTAACCTCTCTCTCTCCAGGTCTTTCTGCCGCTGCTGCTCCTGCAGCTGCCTATAAATGAGCAGGAAGAACGGTTAACAGGGAATAAAAGAAACCATGGATACTGGCTAAATGCCATTAATATTGTAATAGAAAACTAATCAACCTCCGCTGTTGTTAAAAGGAAACTGATGCTGCTGTATGAAAGCGCATTTTATCTAGACTGAAAAATGGAGATAAAATGTTTCCATATTCTGACAGGTAAGGATATAAGACACACAATATCATTACTAAATGTACGAAGACATGCAAATTATTACATGCTCTGGCTATCTGGATTAAAAAAACTGAATTTAGAATACATGTAACAAGCTATTTAGACTTTATATCATTATTTAACAATGAGCTTCATTTAATTAGTATTATCCACATTCTACCTCCATTTCACTTGTTCAAACGACTGGGAGAAGGAAATTTCTGTGGCACTAAAAGAGCAAACGGTCTAATAATCCACGACTATCGGTAGTAACATAATAACATTTGAACTCATTCTCTAAGTCCAACAAACTTAGAACTAGTCTCTGCATCTAATGAAGACCCACCTGCGTTTTGGCCAGAACTTTCCTCCTTATTAGTGTTGGGCATTGTACAATCAAATGCATCCAATACATAAGACATGAGGCAAAATGTCACAGCAACTCATACAGATGGGTTCGTGGAGATTTAGGGAGTTGTATAAACGTCACTTTAGGGCTGTATTATTTATTTTGATCCATTTTTAATGTCTAATAAAAATCTTTATTTTCTGATGTCAAGACTAGGAAAACCTTGAGTTTTATCAAATTCATGTTAAAAGCTAAAGCACAATACAAATATAGAAACTGTAAATACAATTACAAAATGACTTGAAATATGCGTGTTGGGTCTGAAACCTTTTAAATGTAGAATCTGCAGCTTTTAGTAAATCTGACATACCCCTGCCTGAAAAGCTTTAGTAGACATAGCTCCTCTAGAAGAGTGAGCTCCTAATATAGAAACGTCAATACCGGCCTCAGACGTCTTACCCATCTAGCTAAAGATATAGAAGAGACAGAAAGAAAAGGTTTGCAAAAAGATTAGTAATGGAGAGAAATTGGAATGTCTTATAGATGAGGTTTTCAGTTCGTATACTTGTAGACAGTTGACCAAACATAAAAGAGGATGATCAGAAAAAGGATAACAAAAAGAGGGAAGATTAGTTTTGGTATATCTAACAATAGAGAAATGAACACAATCAGGAGTATATTGTCTATTAAGTCTAAAGCCCTAACATCAGAAACTCTTAAAATAAATTAGGCAGAGTAAAACACCAAGTTTAAGTGAAATTAATTTAAAGGATAATGAATCATTGTCACCCCAAGATTCTATTAACTGGAGAACCAGAGTAACATCCCATGTCGAATGATATTTAGAGCATGAAAAGGCGTTAAAATCGAATACCCTTCCATAAGCCTGCAAACTAGAGGATGTTTACCCACAGGAAAGGACTCAATAGGGTTGTGATTTGATAAAATAGCTGATCAGGGAGATATATCGTATAGCACCAAACATTTTCTGTTTACGTGATTGGGTACCTGTAAGGCTCACTATTTACCTATCAGAGCACTCTTATTGGTTGGCTTGGAATCCAATCAGAGTGCTCTGAGTAATTTTACACAGCGTGGGGAAGTTCTTTGGAATTTTCCCATGCTGTGTAATTTGACTCATAACACTGATTGGCTTGGAATCCAGAGTGTTCCGAGTCATTTTAACTCGGGTCACTACAATGCACAACTCACTACAAAATGGTAGGGAAAATCACAACAAACAACAGTGTATAAAAAAAATATATAAAACTACATTAATATACATACACAGATGAACAGCAGAATAGTGAAACCGTACAAAAGTGTGATCCATATTAAACATGAAAACACCAGAGAAATAGTAGTAAATATACTAACAAAGAAGGAGATTTGAGAATCATTTGTCATATAGTCCATGCTGGATGCCGATTGGCTATTAAGGATTCAATTTCAGTTATTTTTTTATTATTTTTTTTTTTTTGCTGTGCAAGAGATAACAGGCATGCTTGTATTGCCACGACGGCAGTTACAGGCTATTAGAATACAAACATAGTTAAACATTTGCGTGGCATTTAGAGTGTAGGCACAATTTTATAAAGGTTTTAGTGCAAGCTGAGTATAAGCTAAGTAAGTACGTCCAATGTGGTGGGTCTCGCTGAGGTCTACAGGCTTGTGACATTAAACATACATTGATTTTTGAGTATGTAGGTTACATTCAAGCATGTGTGGGTACTCGTAGTTTAGGTGATTAGGTGCGCTTAATTATGCAGGGGTTAAACATTGAGGGCACATTACAGTGGATCTTAGCATGAGTGTGCAGCCTGGCTCTACCATTCATTAGGCATGTCACGGTTTATGTTGGCTATTCACTAAATTCTGCTACTGGGTTGTGGAAGAGTGATAGGGTGTAACTGGGGATTTAGCACGATTTGCCTCAAGTGGATTGATTAAGGAGCCCTGTGCACCTGTAAACATGCTTGTGGTTGATGCCATAGTTGGCAGAGATCAATTTCAGTTATTGACTTTTTTAGTCTTATTTAAAATTTCTTTGCTGCTGGAGTTTGGTAAAGAAAGTCAATGCATAATATGAGCATCCTCTCTTATTATAAAATCACAGATTTCCAGTCAATACAGCTCACTGAGAAAGGGAAAGGTAGGCATTAACTAACAGTGTGCCTGCCACTTCAGTTTGCTCTCCGGAGCGAACAAATGTGGAAGAAAACCTCCCCGGCTTTCTGATCGACACCTAGGGAGATGCTTCTGCCACCCAATTAGAAAAGCGAAGATTTCTACTATTAATTGTCACTAATGGCACACAGCATTTCATGATGATTTAGTGCTTTATCTGTGTGTTGTGTCCCTTTAAAATGGCCACTTGCCATTCAAAATAATTTTAGACCAAAATTCTTGTTAGGCTCAACAAACCCCAGAATTAGGTTAATTGGAGGTATACTCCACATAAGTGGTTTGCCGAGTGGTTAGGAGTTGTAGCCCGGTAGGGGCACAGCTTTCCATCAGAGGGGCACGTTGTTTGACATCTGTTTCTCGTAAGAGCTCAAATCCAGAACCAATTTGTATATTCTTTAAAAGAAAAAAAATATGTATTTCACTGCTTTAACCCCTTAAGGACACATGACATGTGTGACGTCATGATTCCCTTTTATTCCAGAAGTTTAGTCCTTAAGGGGTTAAAGGCGGGAAGCACAAGCTTTAAGACTGTGTACAACTCACCCAGCTACGTGCAGCCTGACAAGTTATCTGGGTTAGCATGCTGTATGCGCATGATGCACAAAAGTTGTAGAAATTGGGTACTTCCAAGCAGGAAGAAAGTATCCCAGCTGGCTGATTGGCAGCCTTGGGAGGCAGCCCTCCACACAGTGGGCGGGGGAAGTTATTTATCTCTGGAATGACAAAACTTTAAAGGCTGCAGTATATTCGCATCGTAACCCCTTTAGCAAGACAAAGTGACCCTTTAATTCTCAGAACAATTTCCTGAGCAGGCGCATCGCTGAGTCAGGGCGCATCGCTGTTAACTGGCAGCCGTAAAGGCAAGCTAAGCCAAGACCCTGACAGTTTTCACAGCTGGACATTTCCACCAGCAGAATGTGGTTAGGGTATTGAATCTCCTTCGCCATGTAAAGGAAATTCATACCATAATAGTATGTACCCTTTTCTGGCTGGTGCTTTTAGTTAACCCCTTAGAAATTGATTATACGGAAGGAATTAATTTTTTTTATAAACCCAGTCATGATCACCAAGCCAAATCTCAACAGTACAATTTTACTCAAATATCAATGTGATGCTGTGTTAAATAAAAAAAAAATACATTGCATATGAAAAAAAAATTCCGTTAAAAAGTGATATCAACATGACTTTATGAAACAATAAAAAAATACTTTAAAGTTTTGTAGTGACAGTTGTCCTTTAGGACAATTCCAGATTCTCAGTATATATTAAATTCTGTGGGAATAGAGAGATTTATAAAACGAGACTGGACAGAAGAGTTACGTTTAGAAGGTACTTTGGGACTAGCGTGGAGATGGAGAACATGCCAAGTTATTTGTATGTTAAAGTTTGTGGCAGGTGAGTAAAAGGCCCACATGCTCTTTCCTTCTTCGGGTAACTAAATTATTCAATTAGGAGGGACCTGCTTAAAGCGCAGCACAGGAGAGGTTAGCCAATAATCATTACTGGACTTTTCTTACTATTTTAACATTGTTCACTTAAATTCTTTACAGAACACCATAAATTTAAAAGAACAACTTTTTCTTTTCCTAAAAATCTACTGTTGCTTTAAAGAAAAATGAGACACCATGCAAGTTTATTGGACAAGAGTTACGGACTGTAAATACGGTGATTATCAATATCTCCATGATATAGCCAATGTCAGAGTCTCATTCGCATGTGTTTAAATATGGCTTGATGGCATAAGAAAACTATAAGGAGATCTATGTCTAATTATGGAGTATACAAATTATTGCAATAACTGGATGAAGATATGTGTTTTGGTAAATGTTTCTATTCAAGTAATGAGCAGAAGCAAGAAATCGCCATTGTGATCTTGTGATCAGCGTTAACAAGTAGTGCGAGGTGGAACGCAAACAGATGTGCCCATACATAGTGCACGCAATAATTCACCACGTGGCAATGAGCTTCGGCTAGATAGCATGTATCTAACCAAAAAGGAGGATTTGACGATTGCGAAGATTTGGAGGCCTATCAGGAGGGAGCCTAAGAAGACGCCTTAAAAAAGGACCAATCAGAACTGGGGAGTAGCCCTATAAAATAAAGTACGAGTAGGAGGGAAGTAATTTTTTATTTGCTTTTATAGTTTTTATGGTGATTTTGGTTCCTGAAGAAGTCCAGCACTGGTAGAAACAAGTTGGACAGCTGTATGCGATTTTATATTTTCTTATTATTGCAAATCTAGTTTTAATGAATCTACTTTGATACCTATACCTGGAGTCCTGATAAATTTGGCATAATCCACAGATATCACGGATTGGGGAAGACGTGGTTTCTTCTTGCCCATCCATCAGTCAGGGGAGGCACCCTGTGGTGCTTTATTTTCATCCATTCTGTGGAGGGCAATATTAGAAGTGCAATTGCTTTTTTTTTTACCAATATTACACTATATGCAGTTTATTTCTTTGTGTGTATAATATATTGGCTGTTTGGAAGAGTGTCATTTGGTAAGGTCCCTAAGGAGGATATACAGCTAAGTTTAGCTATATATTTTTCTACATGTGACACTATCTGGTGGGGGTTTGGTATACGTGTATTCACAGAAACCAGAGAAACTGTTTCCCCAGCTTAGTATAAAAGGTCAGTCAGGATCCACCTCTTCTAGGTTTTATTCTACTTGCCCCAAATACACAGAAATTCATTTGCAGAATCTTACTCATTTTTGTGAACAGGATTTATGGGCTTTTGCTAGTGGTTTTAATATCCTCTCCATTCAGATACAAAGATAAGTGCATACAGATGACAGACAAATGCTTGGCAGCTGTAATATAATATGCATCAGTCTCTCTGTATAATCAGTGATCCCAGGAAATGAACAAGCAAAGCAGCTGCACCAAAAATGAACAATGAAATCATTATTAAACACTCAATAAATGTGCGATATTTTGACACAATTTGAATCAACTTTATAGAATTTTACCTGTTTGTCAAACGCTCTATGCTTTGATCGATAACATTGGTAGCCAAAGGAAGCGCACACCCCAACTATTGTAACATTATAATTTTGCCATTGTTAATATTGTGAATTCAACGACAGACGAAGTCTATCCAAGACAACCATGACCCACACTGCACAAAAAGAAGTCGCATACTATTATAAAACCCCTACTACCTCAACAGAATGCTGCTCCACTTTATCACAATACACTGCACTATACATGCCATAATTAAACACTTATCTGTAACGATCAGGAAAATCAAAGATTTAAATGACAAGCCTAGTCATCACTGTACTGAGCAAGACCAAAAAAAAAATTAAAAAAATCTCAAATACTTAATGACAAAATTAATAGCCTTACAGGCAGTTATTTGACTCCCCCATAGATTAGCAAACATTTAACTCTATGACACAGTAGAACCCACATACAAAACCCTTATAAGAAGGTGGGGATCAGGATCAGATCTTTCCTACACACTTCCTGTTAGTTACCAACTCACAGTTCGTAGGACCAGCTAGTTAAAATGAACGCACACGGTCTACAAAAACTCTTAAAGCTAACCGCCACCAAGTTCATGATCCAAGAGGCTAAAACAGTGTGTATATGACAGCCCATAATGATCACTGGGTTATACACGCCAGACCAATTTCCAGTATTGTGTGGTATAAACACAGGTACTTACAGAAGGAGGCGATCCACTTTTGGTCCATTTCCCTTTTGAAGCACAATGTAACAGCCATACGGCTTCATACTGGCCACACTGCAAGCAAACCTGTCCGTGCAGCTGCTACCTCCTTTTTTTATAGCAAAGCTCATCCCTTAACAGTGACTTCCAGGCTATAAATAAAACGTATGTCCCCCACTGATAAACCATCGGGCTTTCTGGCCGGGTGAGTCACGCTGATGTCATCGTACAGAGAATCCCTTGCCTCGGCCAGCAGCGATCAACACACAATCGGTGCCGATAAAAACAAGATCTTTTTGGTTCATATTGTCATGAAACAAAATCAGCTGATGTGCTTTCAGTTTCACACGGGCATCGATTTCAGCAAGAAGGGGATGACAATTATTTCTACAATTTAGGATTCAAGAAGACTTAATTCAGGACTGGAGTTTAATGGAGCCGTGGGAGACCTTACTTTTACAATACTAGTACAAACACCCCAAAACTGGAAGGTTGCCCCACTAAAAAGCACCAAAGGGTTTATTTACTAAACTAGGAACCATGGAAAACAAAAATCTGAATTGCAAATTTTAGGTCCAAATAGCTGAGCTAGAGATATATCTCAGTTATGCCGTTTTACAAACTGTCCACGATTCTTATGTTAGTAAATAGAGGCACTCACGCACACATACATTCAAATCTATTTTGTATGAAGATCTTTATGCATAATAAAATAACAAAAAAAAAAATAAAAAGGTTCTAGCATGGGTGAGAAAAATGTAAACCTATATATAACACAATGAAGAGTAGTCCAGCGGCTCTTCTGATATACAGGCCGGAATACTAGCTGTTTTATAAACAGAGTGACTTACATCAGGAACCCCAAATACCTTTAAGCTAATGTTTTGGGTGGATTAACTGTCATACGGTACAAGCAGAGGCCAAGAAGTTGCCTCAGAAGGACACTATATATATCTCTGACTAAAGGAAACTATAAATATAAATGGCCTCAGATACACAAGTAAACAGAAAGACTCAGCACTCCACAGGTGAGTCGTATGCATGCTATATAAAAACACAAATAATGCACTTGTACTCCATGTCATCGACTTCGTAAAGCGAACATAAACAATTAATCCTTTAGCTGATGTCACACACACACACGGCGGGAGTTTGTGCTGCCATGAAAGGCGATAGACACCTGGAGAATTTGATCATAATTACCAGCCATAGCTTGTGTGTCCATTTCCCTCCCAGTTTACAGAGGCGACTAAACAGGGGGCTGTCCCCAAAGCAAAGCTGGCATTCCCACAAGTCGCCCAATTTGGCTGCGCTGCATACAATGTTACCATCAAAGCTAACTCTCACAGCAGACAGGTATTGTAGTGATAATTTATGAATACCAGGATGAGGTAAAGGGTGGGGACCACTGGAAAGCGCACAGATTTACAGTCACCCATCAGCAGGGTTTCACTCCTGAAATCACCCACCGCCGGAAATCCTGTAAGCTGCTAGTGTGGCTCATGGATGATGATCACTAGCATAAGTCAGGTCAAAATAACCACAGAAGTGATGTCCCTGCGGAGGTAAATAACCAGTGGTTAATCTGTACGGAGATCTCCCATGTCTGGGATCTTTGGGGAGAAATGGGAAATTGATTTGGGAGTTAAATTTTTTTATTTTTTTTTAAATTCCAGGAATTCACTGAATTGACTTCATGTGTTCCATTACTTGGCTCCCAGCCAGGATAAAACACAATGTATAGTTAGATTACATTTCTGCATAAATGCAAATGTATACATAGTGGGGCTCTGAGCGTAGTAAAGATAGTAATGGTCTGGGAACCCTGCCAGCGCAATCTGTAAAAAACAAGCTGCTTGTGAAACTCTGCAGTTAAACCTTAGGAACAAACCCTTATGCAACGTAATAAATTAAACCTCCCTTGAAGACTGTGGCATCACAGTTAAAAAGGTCCCTCGGTGGCTATTTGGTTCCTGTCACATGGGTGGGTTGATAATGATGGCATCTCCTGTAGTTTAACAACGTACTTGTTGGAGCATGTTAGGGAGAACAGGTAGTGTTAGGGTCTGGTGCACTGGAATATTAGGAAGAATGGCACAGACACGGATGGGGTAACCAAGCAATACTTAAAATCGGGGTACTACTCCTTAGTCCTCAGGGAGGGAAGCCCAGTAGACCACAGAGCTACGGCTGCATTATAGGATTCATCTAGCTGGAAAAGGTGACCATTATTCTCCTGGATGTGTATTGGAATATAAAGCAAAAGTTCTATCTTTATTAAATATTTATCAATGACAGGTCTACTTTAATGTGCATATTGAATGAACTAAAATTATAGTCTTAACTGTCCTTCTGTTGGACTAAATTTCCATGAATTTTATTCCAGGGTCACCTGGGGGGCCAAGGCTGGACACCCCTGTAATTAAACAAGGTTTCATTTAAAACTATCAATCGTACCTACCTGGCATTCATGTGGCGTGTGTGCTTTCTGGACAAGTAGCTACTGGAACTGCCTCTAATGGATCAACAGCAAAAACAAATGTGAGGAAGGCTGAACTTGATGGACACAAGTCTTTTTTCAGCTATGTAACTATGTAATATAGACGGTGACTGAGTCACTAGCACCAGACCGGCTAATGTTTTGTAGATTTCGCTATGTGCCATTAATGCTCAGATATGCTCTATATTGGGATCATGACTCAATAAAAATCCTCGATTAGTTATTTGCGGTCTATCACGAAGAAATACAAATAAAGTTGTTCTACTTTAACAACCGTACCTACTAAATACAACACAGTTTAGTGGTTTTAATAAGGAGGGATAGGGTGGGGTGGGGTGGGGGTGGGGGGGGGGGGGGGGGGGCGGCGCAGTGAGATTTAAAAAACAAAACAAAAAACCCCAGCTATTCTGCCAGGTATGTGACATTAACACTTTCCATGCCGGGTATACATCATATTCTGAGACAAACGGCTATTCTGCCAGGTATGTATCATTAACCCTTTCCATGCCGGGTATACATCATATTCTAACCTAAACGGCCACTCTGCCAGGTAGGTGACATTTACCCTTTCCATGCTAGGTATACATCATATTCTAACCCAAACGGCCACTCTGCCAGGTAGGTGACATTTACCCTTTCCATGCTAGGTATACATCATATTCTAACCTAAACGGCCACTCTGCCAGGTAGGTGACATTTACCCTTTCCATGCTAGGTATACATCATATTCTAACCCAAACGGCTACTCTGCCAGGTAGGTGACATTTACCCTTTCCATGCTAGGTATACATCATATTCTAACCCAAACGGCTACTCTGCCAGGTAGGTGACATTTACCCTTTCCATGCTAGGTATACATCATATTCTAACCCAAACGGCTACTCTGCCAGGTAGGTGACATTTACCCTTTTCGTGTCTGGTATACATCATATTCTGACCCCTCCTTGTGGCTGATACAAGTCTGTTTTTTTGTTTTGCATTGATATAGCATAACCATATTCCGCAGTGCTTTACAATACTATAAATGGGAGAAATTTCACAATATTTGAGACAAGTACAAAATGTTACAGGAACAATAGATTGAAACGACCTTACAGTCTAGAGGAGGTAAGGTATAAAACACAGACCTGCTTGCAATAATGGTGTTTTTGGTGCCTTCCTGTCTGGGTGGCTAATGATTGTTAATTGACTAGGTGTGGAACATCTCTAAGAACTGCATAACATGCAATTACTTTGTATGCACTGATAAAAATGCCTCTATAACACCAGGACTTCACCTGGTACAAACACTGCTTGAGTTGGCATTGCATTAAACATCCACTAAATTAGGCTATTCAAGAGGTTATATTGGCAGCATGGGACTACAGATATTTTACCAAACAGACTTGGGACTGGGACTTGAGACTTGGTAAATATTTCAGTTATCATCTGCATGTCCCTAAACAAAACCTTGGTAGCCCTATAAGAGAAACCTATGGGTCATATTTTTTACAGCCACCAAAAAGGGTCGCATTCATTAATGTTAATACGCACTGAGTAAAAACATGTCAATCTTTCCAATACCTTATCAGGCTTAAGCAAAGTATAATCTTTATATTGGAACTATGGAAAAAGTAGAAAACACCGGGTACACACGTGATATCGATGGTGAAAATGTATTTAAGTGTAATCATGCATTATCAAGGCTCTTGAGAGCCAAAACGTTGCATTGTTTGGTGAGGTGACTTACCCTTCAATAACATTTCCCCACCAATATCACGAAGTGTACCCTCCTTTATTGAGGAGCAGCTCCTTCATTGATAGCGGATTTGTAGGGTGGAACTTTAGTAACTATATCACTAGTTGTAGTTCTGTTGTAACTATATTAGTAGTAATTTGTAGAATAACTACTTTTCTATATATTTATTGATAAAAATGACATTGACATCACAAATGACTTCATAAAATAAAGCGCAGAGTACGTTTATTACAAATGAAGCTGCCATCAGCCACTGTTACAATGGAATGGTGTCCGTGCTTTTTAAGAGCTGGAGCACATTAGCAGATGTTCGCAAGTCCACGTTTGTGAAGAATATGGGGGAGATGGCAAAGTAACTTGCAAACTTTCAGTAGCATCGGAAGTATATATGCCAACATAATGTCACAATAAAACAGGAGAACACAAAAATATCCGGTCATTTATCACAACATTCTTTTGAATTTTATTAACCTAAATAGAAACCACCACAGAAACATTAAAACCACCTGGCAAATAAAGTGTAGGTCTCCCTCGTGCTGCCAATTTCCAAAACAGTTGATGCGTTGAGGCATAGACTCCACAAGTTCCCTGGTATCAAGATCCTATAAGTCCTGCAAGTTGTGAGATGGGGCTTCCATAGATCAGATTTGTTGATCTACCGTACAACACAATTGATCTGATTGAGACGTGGGGAATTTGGAGGACAATGCAACACCTTGAACTCTTTGACATGTTCCTTGAATCATTCCTGAAAAAAAAATGTCAGTGTGGCAGGGTGCATTATCCTACTGAAAGAGGACACTGCCATCAGAGAAAGCCATTGACATGAAGAGGTGTACATGGTCCGCAACAATCTCTAGGTAGGTGATACGTGTCAAAGTAACATCCACATGAATGCCAGAACACAAGGTTTACCAGCAGAACATTGCTACCATCTCTCTAGGTAAAAGATGCACATGGCCATCCATCTAAACTCAAAAAAATTATGATTTATCAGACCAGGCAACCTTCTTCCATCGCTCCATGCTCCAGTTCTGATGCTCAGGTCCCCATTGAAGGCGCTTTCAGTGGTGGACAGGGGTCATCATGGGCACTTTGACGGGTCTACAAAGCCCCATAACTCCTCAAACTACAATGCACTGCCTGTTCTATCATGGCAGCATTACGTTTTTCAGCAATTTGAGCTACAGTAGCTCTTTTGTGTAATCGGACAAGACAGGATAGTCTTCACTCCCCACGTGCATCAATGAGCCTTGGGTGCCCATGACCCTGACATCTGTTCACTGGTTGTCCTTCCTTGCATGACTTTTGGTAGATACTTGCCACTACATACAGGGAACATCCCACAAGACTTGCTGTTATGGAGATGCTCTGATCCAGTCGTTGAGCCATCACTATTTGACCCTTGTCAAAGTCACTGAGATAGTTTCTCTTGCCAATTTTTCCTGCTTCCAACACAAAATGTAAGAACTGGCTGTTCACTTGGTGCCCAATATATCTCTCCCCCTGACAGGTGCCATTTTAACAATGTAATCAATGTTCTTTACTACACCAGTCTTTGGTTTTAACATCGTGGCTGATCAGTGTAGCTCTAACATATTCCTTAATGCTTTACAATTATAGAATGAGGCTATTTGAAAATAACATACATTCAGAATATAACAGACAAGAGCTGAAGAAAGCGCTGCTCAAAAAAGCTTACAATCAGTGAGACCAGTTCCAAGTTATGAGGAAGGAGGAGGAATAGCATGCCAGCGGGAGGAGGAGGGACTGATGGATAAGATGCCAGTGACAAAATAAGGTAATAAAAGTGGTGTGTGGAAGGAGGGAGCGTGAGTTAGAATATGTAGAAGAGTAAACAGAGGAGTGTGATTGGAATGAGAGAACCAGATAGATGGTAAGCTTTTTAAAAGGGGTGACTTCAAGGACTCGAGGTTCTGGGAAAGTCTGAGGGCAAGGGGCAAAAAATTCCACAGGAATGTGGCAGCTCTTGAAAAATCCTACAGATTTGTATTTATGCTCCCCATTATAAAATGCCAAACATGATCCCTGACCTCTAAAAGGTACCTAATTTATTGCATTTTTATGACATAACACACGTATGGTTTATACAAAAGAAGCAAATTCGGATTACATTTTAAATGTAGTGACATCACCATGGGAACCCACGGAATGTAGTTGCCAAACTTTTATAACTTTGCCCCAGAATTCTTCTTTACATGGTAAGCAATGGGGAATATAAGACTGTAATGGACTGTAACACAGCAACATATATTCTCTTAGCATATTATTTGGTTAAAGCTTTTCATTTGAAAAAACACAGGATTCAGTGTTTACTCAGTAAAGTCAGAACTGCTGGTAATTCAAAGTGAATTCCAAATTTAGGGTCAAAATAGCGGAATTGCAGCCAGAATCGACTAAAATTTTATTTTACGTTTTACCGTATATACTCGAGTATAAGCCGACCCGAATATAAGCCGAGGCCCCTAATTTTATCCCAAAAAACTGGGAAAACTTATTGACTCGAGTATAAGACTAGGGTGGGAAATGCAGCAGCTACTGGTAAATTTCTAAATAAAATTAGATCCTAAAAAAAATATATTAATTGAATATTTATTTACAGTGTGTGTATAATGAATGCAGTGTGTGCGTATGTGTGTGCGTATGAGTGCAGCGTGTGTGTATGAGTGCAGCGTGTGTGTGCATGAATGCAGTGTGTGTGTGCATGAATGCAGTGTGTGAATGCAGTGTGTGCAGGGCCGGTGCAAGGATTTTTGCCGCCGTAGGCAAAAATTTTTTGCCGCCCCCTCCCCCCCCATATGTCCTGACTTCCCCTCCTCCTCCCTCAGTGGTCCTTACCTCCCCACCCCCGTGTTCCTTCACCCCCCCCCCAGTGGTCCTGACTCACTCCTCCCCTAGTGGTCCTTACCCTCCCCTCCCCTAGTGGTCCTTACTTCCCCCTCCCCTCGTGGTCCTTATCCCACCCCCTCCCTCCCATAGTGGTCCTTATCCCACCCCCTCCCTCCCATAGTGGTCCATATACCCCCCCTCCCTCCCATAGTGGTCCTTATCCCACCCCCTCCCTCCCATAGTGGTCCTTATACCCCCCCTCCCTCCCATAGTGGTCCTTATACCCCCCCTCCCTCCCATAGTGGTCCTTATACCCCCCTCCCTCCAATAGTGGTCCTTATACCCCCCTCCCTCCAATAGTGGTCCTTATCCCCCCCTCCCTCCCATAGTGGTCCTTATCCCCCCCCTCCCTCCCATAGTGGTCCTTATCCCCCCCCTCCCTCCCATAGTGGTCCTTATCCCCCCCCTCCCTCCCATAGTGGTCCTTATCCCCCCCCTCCCTCCCATAGTGGTCCTTATCCCCCCCTCCCTCCCATAGTGGTCCTTATCCCCCCCTCCCTCCAATAGTGGTCCTTATCCCCCCACCCCCTCCCTCAGCGGTCCTTATACCCCCCTCCCTCCCATAGTGGTCCTTAACCCACCCCCACCCTCCCATAGTGGTCCTTATACCCCCCCCCCTCCCATAGTGGTCCTTATACCCCTTTTTTTTGTTATTATTATTATTTTTTTTTATTCTTATTATTTTTTTATTCTTATTTCTTATTTTATTTATATTTTTTTTTTTCGTCCCCCCTCCCTGCTTGATATATGGCAGGGAGGGGGGCTCTCCTTCCCTGGTGGTCCAGTGGCAGTTCAGTGGGGGGGAGAGGGGGGCTGGCAGAGCTGTAACTTACCTGTCCTGCAGCTCCTGTCAGCTCTCTCCTCCTCTGCGCCGTCCGTTCTGCTCTTCTGTCAGCTTACACTGTAAGTCTCGCGAGAGCCGCGGCTCTCGCGAGATTTACACTGGGAGCTGACCGAGGTGCTGACCGGACGGCGCAGAGGAGGAGAGAGCTGACAGGAGCTGCAGAACAGGTAAGTTACAGCTCTGCCAGCCCCCCTCTCCCTCAGTCTGTATTATGGCAATGCAAATTGCCATAATACAGACTATGACTCGAGTATAAGCCGAGTTGGGGTTTTTCAGCCCAAAAAATGGGCTGAAAAACTCGGCTTATACTCGAGTATATACGGTAATTGCCTAAATTTTGAAGTTTACTTTGAGTTTCCAACAATTCTCAGTTTAATGAATAACGGCCTATGTTGCATGGGTTGTCAAACAATGGACAGACAAAAAACACCCTTTTCAGTAAGCTCATTAAAAACTAGATATACTGTGCTTTAGTAAATAAAAAAGGAAAAAACAAAAGACAAATTAAGAATATGCCCCATTGGCATAGATTACAGTACCTTCTCTGGATCTCCAGTTCTTCTTGTGATGGGCCATTTTGTACCTGTATGGGTATATGTGAATTCTGCCGAGACAACGTAGGACCTTAAAATAGATAAAAATGTAAGATTATAAATGAATGTCCCACAAGACATTACAGATTACCCAGCAGTAAAGGATTGTTGTTCCCAATTTGGCAAGTGCAAACGATGCATTAGTTTAGGTAAAACAGGGTCCACTTGTAAACTGATTACTGACGCAGTATCGATGCACACTAAACAAATATTCAGCCATTGACTGTACATTATTGTTATTATTGCCATTTATATAGCGCCAACAGATTCTGTAGCGCTTTACAATATTATGAGAGGGGATTTAACTATAAATAGGACAATTACAAATAAACTTACAGGAACAATAGGTTGAACATGATGAGAGAATAAATGATTCCAAACTCAAATATGCCAAAGCAAAAAAAAACAAAACTCACCTTTAAAAATTAGTGCCAACATAAAATAAAATTAATAATTTGAAAAACAAAACAAAAAACCTGTTTTGCAATGTAGCATCTAATGATCCAGAATTATAAATTTCCATAACCTGACCACGTTTCGGTGCCCGTCTGCCACCTTCCTCGTCTTCTCCCCTTTCTTTCCAATGCTCCTCATTGCTTTTAGCTTTCCTCTTCAAATTTAGCTAATTATAGCCTTCATTAGAAATGGTATATATATTCATACTCAAATGGTCTCGTAATACTGAAATTTTACCTATTCGATCATTACTTCTATCACTTATTACTTAAAAATGTTTTAAAAAATTTGCAACAACGTTTTAAAAAAAAATAAGAAAAGTTTGTCTACATCAATCTCTCCACTTAACAGAAAAAAATAAAATAAAAAATACACAAACGCTAATTATGCCTTAATGGTAGCATATATCTACTATTCAGGAAAATGAAGAGTCAGTCATAATAACTGTATGTTTAATTACATACACATTCACACACAAACCCACAATCTTCTTGCATTCAAAATACCTTGCTTTTTAGAGAGTTCAACTGCAGATTTTTATGATTGATATCATCAGCTCTGACATTAAAAGGTCAGTTAGAGCAACAGAGCTCTGGATATTTGTTTAGATTTAATATCCTACAAGCAGCAATACAGTTACGGGCAGCGATACAAACTCTATATTATGTTCTGATAGCAATGCTTACATGGAACCCACCACACCCCACAAAAAAACCCTCAATGCTTACAGGGGTCCTATGCAATATTTCCTGTAACAGAGCCGCTGTCAGAGGTTTTCAACTTTTTGGAGTACAGCGGTGAGGAGGGGAGCAGCTACTCACAAGTAAAGATGTGCAAATGATCCGGCTTGTGACAGCAGAGATACCTCCACATTCCAGTCTTCCCATTACGATGGGATAAGTCGAGCTCAGCTTCGCGGTGGCCATCAGAATACAGATAAAGAACCATTTTTTTTTTTTAAAGTGTTTTTTTTTGTTTTGTTTATTTTACATGCCACGTCCAGGAGCAGAATAGGACAATCACAGGCAGCCAGCTGCTTCTCTCTTGCGTAGCTTGTTGATTGCACTACTTGAACACTGCTCGACGTCTGACTGCAGAACTCATTTCCCGAAGACTGTGAATTATTTATGATTCCTTGCTCCATAAGACTAAAACCACTACCTCAGTCCACGGCTAATGTAAGTAGAAAGAGCACGTCTTCCTCAGAGAGAAAGAAAGCATCTCAGCAGATTACTAAACACTGCTCAAACTTTGAAATTGATTAATTAACCTCCAGCAGAACCAAGCAATGTCCTTCAGGCAGCTCCATTAAAAAAATATTTTACAATATTGTCAGCACATCAGCCAAAATAGAATCTGCTTACCTTTGTTTTAGCAAAGTAAATGCATATCTTATTAACCCCAAGAAGAATGGCATGCCAGCGTATATAGGATACATTTATATAATGCTCTAGAACAGAGTATGAGCGGAGGGCTACTAGTGATACAAATCATAAACACATGGCTCCTGGTTTCAATGTATGGGTGGCATAACTTTAAAAAAAAAAAAAAACTGCAGCCAGCTATCCAGAATGTTTTTTTGGATCTGTATCCTATGAATAGAATTTCTCTCCTCCCCAAAACTGACATTTTTTGAGTGGTGTTCAAGCAGAGGTGGTAGTTGTCAAAGAGTAGAAGGCAG
The DNA here is from genome assembly GCF_036172605.1 of Pelobates fuscus. NCBI lineage: Eukaryota > Metazoa > Chordata > Amphibia > Anura > Pelobatidae > Pelobates > Pelobates fuscus. Next base: position 427,146,999 of record NC_086318.1, on the reverse strand, counting down.
TCGAAAAATAAATAATAATTTAAAAATCTTAGATATTTTATTTCTAAAAGTAAAACCCTGCATTTTCTACAAAAATTTGGCCGCCAAGATCCACGCTTTTTCCCCCATTATCCTTCAATTTTTCTTTATCCAACATGAAATAGCTTATGATCCCACCTTCTAACGGGTCTCTTTACACATACTATGCTCATAATCTGTATGATAACATACAGCCCAAAATCTCAAACCTTTAGCCTCAAGCACAGCTTGTAATTTTAGCCCATAGAGTTGCTCTAGAGCAGGGCTCTCCAAACTCTGGCCCTCCAGATGTTGCTGAACTACAACTCCCATGATTCTCCTGCTATCCATTTCATTCAAAGAATTGTTAGTTCAGCAACATCCAGAGGGCCATAGGTTTAAGAACCCTGTTTTAGATATGCAGTCATACGATGTAAACATTCACAAACTTTGCTTTCCAGCTAGGAAGACCTTTTTCAAGGGCAAGAGAAAGAAATATGGCGCATACAGAGAGTAAATAGGAGAAATATATAATTGTTTCTGTTTTTCTTCCACATTTGCATTGTGTGTCCTGGCTGTGCCTTGACTGAACAGGATTGTAATGTTATGTCATATATTGAGTAAAATATTTTTAATATAAGAACTGGAATGTATTAACACTTGCCTTTCTTTTCTTCGAGCTTTACCAATACATTTATTGATACTTTGTAATGTTTTTAATGAAATGGTTGGCAGTGTCTAAAATACGATTTAAATCAAATTCACTTTAAAATGTATTTATTATTTTAGGACTTTTCTGTAAACACCCCCTCCAAAAACAAAATCCCAGTGTAGGCCAAGTACCACATGGCTTACTAACACCAGTTACATGTCATGACCCTCTGCAGCAGTTTTTTTTTACAGCGAACACGGGGTCTTTCTTTCAATGAGGGAGGGGTGAGAGCTTTGTCTTGGTTACTGTTAAATGTGTTTTGCCCTATAGCACAAATCCATGCTCTTTATAAAGCTCTGTAAGTGGCTATGGCTATGTCCTCTGACAGCTTCTGGGCCATTATAGCAAGCTCACCAAGGAGACGGCTTCGCTCCTTCCTGGTCTAAGAAGACAATCAAAGTATGTATTGATCTGTACTGAATTTCTAACAATGAAATGCATGCTTAGTATAAACACTTTTTAATGTATGTAAAAAGTGACATCCAAACAATAATAAAACTAGTTGACAGAAGGCAGACAGTTTGAAATTCGATAAATTCTCAAACCTAGCTGCTAATAGTAGCAGTCACTGGTGTCACCTTTTTGAGTCTCTGCCTAAAATGCAAAATCATCCTGTCTGGTTATGTAGATGTAGCTGAGGGTGGGTGCACTGCGCTTGCACAATAAGGTATTCTAGATAGAGATATATATATATATCACATTGAATGAGATGATGCCTGTTCAGATCAGTGGTCACATAGAAAAACAATTGGTGATTACATGAGACAAAGTAGCAATAACCGTTTCATGTATATCTTGAGTGTAAACTTTAAAAGAGCCTTTCACGAAGAGTAACTCCTTCAGAACCAGATTTTGCACTACTGTTCTGTTAAAGCTGACCTGGGAGATGCGCTTATTGGATGTCCCAGATCCTACATCCCAGTTTTATCTTGCTCAGGCTTTTATTCCAATACAAGTGCATTTCATAAACACCTAAACAAATACACACCTGTATTCACATATTGACACCATGCCGGAACACACCTTGAATGCTGGTCACACTTTCGAGGTGGAGGATACATTTTAAGCCTGGCTAGGGCTGCATAAACAAAAGTGATTTAACTCCCAAAGTAACCCAATAAGCTTGTGCAGAGGGTGACCAGATGCATTTAATAAATTCTCAAAGAATAAACATGTGAACCCAAAACATATCTCTGTGCAGGGGGGAAAAAAAGTGAAGTGGAAAACCACTTTTTGTGACACCCATGGGTCTGATCGTTTGCCACAAGCTCCTGGAGGAGCCTGCTTGCTAGCCTCCTGCCCCAGGATTACGGGCCATGCAAAATACACTGAAAGGGCTCTGTTCATGTGATTATGTTGTTCGGGAACCGAACAACCGCACAAACAAGAGATCACCCGGAAGCTTGTTAAGACCAATTGACACCTTGTTACTAGTTCTACCGCAGTGTTCTAATGGTTCGTCTGGGTGGCCGCATTTCTTTTGAACGACCACGAGGTGGTGGCCATCTTGTTCAAGCAAACTGAGACAGTAGTGTTTGGGCATCAATCTCTTGGAACTAAAATCGGACACAGAAACTCCAGAACACCGCTGGACTTCCATCATCGCCTTCAGTCGGTTCTATGCGACTTAGAAGGGCACTGTTCGATGGAAACGTTCCCACAAACAAGCTCCAGCGTAGAACTATGGATTCCGTTCGGTAGTTGTTCGTTTTTAAACTACCGAACTTGACCAAACGTTAGCACTGATTTCATGGTACTGTTTTAGGCATAGGACCATGTGCACGGTCGTTTAAAATTATGACTTCCATGGAAATCCCGAACCCCTGAACTGATCTGGGTGATTTCTGGATACGTTGGTCTCCCAAATCGGGGCTATCAGGAGATGTAACCTGAGGGTTTTTTAAGTGTTTTGGGGGGTATGATTGGGATTTTGCTAGATTGCCTGTTCTGTACGGAGAGATAATTCAATGATATGTTAGAGGGCTCAGGTAATTACCGTATATACTCGAGTATAAGCCGACCCGAATATAAGCCGAGGCCCCTAATTTTACCCCAAAAAACTGGGAAAACGTATTGACTCGAGTATAAGACTAGGGTGAGAAATGCAGCAGCTACGGGTAAATTTCTAAATAAAATTAGTTGAATATTTATTTACAGTGTGTGTATAATGAGTGCAGCGTGAGTGTATAATGAGTGCAGCGTGAGTGTATAATGAGTGCAGCGTGAGTGTATAATGAGTGCAGCGTGAGTGTATAATGAGTGCAGCGTGAGTGTATAATGAGTGCAGCGTGAGTGTATAATGAGTGCAGCGTGAGTGTATAATGAGTGCAGCGTGAGTGTATAATGAGTGCAGCGTGAGTGTATAATGAGTGCAGCGTGAGTGTATAATGAGTGCAGCGTGAGTGTATAATGAGTGCAGCGTGAGTGTATAATGAGTGCAGCGTGAGTGTATAATGAGTGCAGCGTGAGTGTATAATGAGTGCAGCGTGAGTGTATAATGAGTGCAGCGTGAGTGTATAATGAGTGCAGCGTGAGTGTATAATGAGTGCAGCGTGAGTGTATAATGAGTGCAGCGTGAGTGTATAATGAGTGCAGCGTGAGTGTATAATGAGTGCAGCGTGAGTGTATAATGAGTGCAGCGTGAGTGTATAATGAGTGCAGCGTGAGTGTATAATGAGTGCAGCGTGAGTGTATAATGAGTGCAGCGTGAGTGTATAATGAGTGCAGCGTGAGTGTATAATGAGTGCAGCGTGAGTGTATAATGAGTGCAGCGTGAGTGTATAATGAGTGCAGCGTGAGTGTATAATGAGTGCAGCGTGAGTGTATAATGAGTGCAGCGTGAGTGTATAATGAGTGCAGCGTGAGTGTATAATGAGTGCAGCGTGAGTGTATAATGAGTGCAGCGTGAGTGTATAATGAGTGCAGCGTGAGTGTATAATGAGTGCAGCGTGAGTGTATAATGAGTGCAGCGTGAGTGTATAATGAGTGCAGCGTGAGTGTATAATGAGTGCAGCGTGAGTGTATAATGAGTGCAGCGTGAGTGTATAATGAGTGCAGCGTGAGTGTATAATGAGTGCAGCGTGAGTGTATAATGAGTGCAGCGTGAGTGTATAATGAGTGCAGCGTGAGTGTATAATGAGTGCAGCGTGAGTGTATAATGAGTGCAGCGTGAGTGTATAATGAGTGCAGCGTGAGTGTATAATGAGTGCAGCGTGAGTGTATAATGAGTGCAGCGTGAGTGTATAATGAGTGCAGCGTGAGTGTATAATGAGTGCAGCGTGAGTGTATAATGAGTGCAGCGTGAGTGTATAATGAGTGCAGCGTGAGTGTATAATGAGTGCAGCGTGAGTGTATAATGAGTGCAGCGTGAGTGTATAATGAGTGCAGCGTGAGTGTATAATGAGTGCAGCGTGAGTGTATAATGAGTGCAGCGTGAGTGTATAATGAGTGCAGCGTGAGTGTATAATGAGTGCAGCGTGAGTGTATAATGAGTGCAGCGTGAGTGTATAATGAGTGCAGCGTGAGTGTATAATGAGTGCAGCGTGAGTGTATAATGAGTGCAGCGTGAGTGTATAATGAGTGCAGCGTGAGTGTATAATGAGTGCAGCGTGAGTGTATAATGAGTGCAGCGTGAGTGTATAATGAGTGCAGCGTGAGTGTATAATGAGTGCAGCGTGAGTGTATAATGAGTGCAGCGTGAGTGTATAATGAGTGCAGCGTGAGTGTATAATGAGTGCAGCGTGAGTGTATAATGAGTGCAGCGTGAGTGTATAATGAGTGCAGCGTGAGTGTATAATGAGTGCAGCGTGAGTGTATAATGAGTGCAGCGTGAGTGTATAATGAGTGCAGCGTGAGTGTATAATGAGTGCAGCGTGAGTGTATAATGAGTGCAGCGTGAGTGTATAATGAGTGCAGCGTGAGTGTATAATGAGTGCAGCGTGAGTGTATAATGAGTGCAGCGTGAGTGTATAATGAGTGCAGCGTGAGTGTATAATGAGTGCAGCGTGAGTGTATAATGAGTGCAGCGTGAGTGTATAATGAGTGCAGCGTGAGTGTATAATGAGTGCAGCGTGAGTGTATAATGAGTGCAGCGTGAGTGTATAATGAGTGCAGCGTGAGTGTATAATGAGTGCAGCGTGAGTGTATAATGAGTGCAGCGTGAGTGTATAATGAGTGCAGCGTGAGTGTATAATGAGTGCAGCGTGAGTGTATAATGAGTGCAGCGTGAGTGTATAATGAGTGCAGCGTGAGTGTATAATGAGTGCAGCGTGAGTGTATAATGAGTGCAGCGTGAGTGTATAATGAGTGCAGCGTGAGTGTATAATGAGTGCAGCGTGAGTGTATAATGAGTGCAGCGTGAGTGTATAATGAGTGCAGCGTGAGTGTATAATGAGTGCAGCGTGAGTGTATAATGAGTGCAGCGTGAGTGTATAATGAGTGCAGCGTGAGTGTATAATGAGTGCAGCGTGAGTGTATAATGAGTGCAGCGTGAGTGTATAATGAGTGCAGCGTGAGTGTATAATGAGTGCAGCGTGAGTGTATAATGAGTGCAGCGTGAGTGTATAATGAGTGCAGCGTGAGTGTATAATGAGTGCAGCGTGAGTGTATAATGAGTGCAGCGTGAGTGTATAATGAGTGCAGCGTGAGTGTATAATGAGTGCAGCGTGAGTGTATAATGAGTGCAGCGTGAGTGTATAATGAGTGCAGCGTGAGTGTATAATGAGTGCAGCGTGAGTGTATAATGAGTGCAGCGTGAGTGTATAATGAGTGCAGCGTGAGTGTATAATGAGTGCAGCGTGAGTGTATAATGAGTGCAGCGTGAGTGTATAATGAGTGCAGCGTGAGTGTATAATGAGTGCAGCGTGAGTGTATAATGAGTGCAGCGTGAGTGTATAATGAGTGCAGCGTGAGTGTATAATGAGTGCAGCGTGAGTGTATAATGAGTGCAGCGTGAGTGTATAATGAGTGCAGCGTGAGTGTATAATGAGTGCAGCGTGAGTGTATAATGAGTGCAGCGTGAGTGTATAATGAGTGCAGCGTGAGTGTATAATGAGTGCAGCGTGAGTGTATAATGAGTGCAGCGTGAGTGTATAATGAGTGCAGCGTGAGTGTATAATGAGTGCAGCGTGAGTGTATAATGAGTGCAGCGTGAGTGTATAATGAGTGCAGCGTGAGTGTATAATGAGTGCAGCGTGAGTGTATAATGAGTGCAGCGTGAGTGTATAATGAGTGCAGCGTGAGTGTATAATGAGTGCAGCGTGAGTGTATAATGAGTGCAGCGTGAGTGTATAATGAGTGCAGCGTGAGTGTATAATGAGTGCAGCGTGAGTGTATAATGAGTGCAGCGTGAGTGTATAATGAGTGCAGCGTGAGTGTATAATGAGTGCAGCGTGAGTGTATAATGAGTGCAGCGTGAGTGTATAATGAGTGCAGCGTGAGTGTATAATGAGTGCAGCGTGAGTGTATAATGAGTGCAGCGTGAGTGTATAATGAGTGCAGCGTGAGTGTATAATGAGTGCAGCGTGAGTGTATAATGAGTGCAGCGTGAGTGTATAATGAGTGCAGCGTGAGTGTATAATGAGTGCAGCGTGAGTGTATAATGAGTGCAGCGTGAGTGTATAATGAGTGCAGCGTGAGTGTATAATGAGTGCAGCGTGAGTGTATAATGAGTGCAGCGTGAGTGTATAATGAGTGCAGCGTGAGTGTATAATGAGTGCAGCGTGAGTGTATAATGAGTGCAGCGTGAGTGTATAATGAGTGCAGCGTGAGTGTATAATGAGTGCAGCGTGAGTGTATAATGAGTGCAGCGTGAGTGTATAATGAGTGCAGCGTGAGTGTATAATGAGTGCAGCGTGAGTGTATAATGAGTGCAGCGTGAGTGTATAATGAGTGCAGCGTGAGTGTATAATGAGTGCAGCGTGAGTGTATAATGAGTGCAGCGTGAGTGTATAATGAGTGCAGCGTGAGTGTATAATGAGTGCAGCGTGAGTGTATAATGAGTGCAGCGTGAGTGTATAATGAGTGCAGCGTGAGTGTATAATGAGTGCAGCGTGAGTGTATAATGAGTGCAGCGTGAGTGTATAATGAGTGCAGCGTGAGTGTATAATGAGTGCAGCGTGAGTGTATAATGAGTGCAGCGTGAGTGTATAATGAGTGCAGCGTGAGTGTATAATGAGTGCAGCGTGAGTGTATAATGAGTGCAGCGTGAGTGTATAATGAGTGCAGCGTGAGTGTATAATGAGTGCAGCGTGAGTGTATAATGAGTGCAGCGTGAGTGTATAATGAGTGCAGCGTGAGTGTATAATGAGTGCAGCGTGAGTGTATAATGAGTGCAGCGTGAGTGTATAATGAGTGCAGCGTGAGTGTATAATGAGTGCAGCGTGAGTGTATAATGAGTGCAGCGTGAGTGTATAATGAGTGCAGCGTGAGTGTATAATGAGTGCAGCGTGAGTGTATAATGAGTGCAGCGTGAGTGTATAATGAGTGCAGCGTGAGTGTATAATGAGTGCAGCGTGAGTGTATAATGAGTGCAGCGTGAGTGTATAATGAGTGCAGCGTGAGTGTATAATGAGTGCAGCGTGAGTGTATAATGAGTGCAGCGTGAGTGTATAATGAGTGCAGCGTGAGTGTATAATGAGTGCAGCGTGAGTGTATAATGAGTGCAGCGTGAGTGTATAATGAGTGCAGCGTGAGTGTATAATGAGTGCAGCGTGAGTGTATAATGAGTGCAGCGTGAGTGTATAATGAGTGCAGCGTGAGTGTATAATGAGTGCAGCGTGAGTGTATAATGAGTGCAGCGTGAGTGTATAATGAGTGCAGCGTGAGTGTATAATGAGTGCAGCGTGAGTGTATAATGAGTGCAGCGTGAGTGTATAATGAGTGCAGCGTGAGTGTATAATGAGTGCAGCGTGAGTGTATAATGAGTGCAGCGTGAGTGTATAATGAGTGCAGCGTGAGTGTATAATGAGTGCAGCGTGAGTGTATAATGAGTGCAGCGTGAGTGTATAATGAGTGCAGCGTGAGTGTATAATGAGTGCAGCGTGAGTGTATAATGAGTGCAGCGTGAGTGTATAATGAGTGCAGCGTGAGTGTATAATGAGTGCAGCGTGAGTGTATAATGAGTGCAGCGTGAGTGTATAATGAGTGCAGCGTGAGTGTATAATGAGTGCAGCGTGAGTGTATAATGAGTGCAGCGTGAGTGTATAATGAGTGCAGCGTGAGTGTATAATGAGTGCAGCGTGAGTGTATAATGAGTGCAGCGTGAGTGTATAATGAGTGCAGCGTGAGTGTATAATGAGTGCAGCGTGAGTGTATAATGAGTGCAGCGTGAGTGTATAATGAGTGCAGCGTGAGTGTATAATGAGTGCAGCGTGAGTGTATAATGAGTGCAGCGTGAGTGTATAATGAGTGCAGCGTGAGTGTATAATGAGTGCAGCGTGAGTGTATAATGAGTGCAGCGTGAGTGTATAATGAGTGCAGCGTGAGTGTATAATGAGTGCAGCGTGAGTGTATAATGAGTGCAGCGTGAGTGTATAATGAGTGCAGCGTGAGTGTATAATGAGTGCAGCGTGAGTGTATAATGAGTGCAGCGTGAGTGTATAATGAGTGCAGCGTGAGTGTATAATGAGTGCAGCGTGAGTGTATAATGAGTGCAGCGTGAGTGTATAATGAGTGCAGCGTGAGTGTATAATGAGTGCAGCGTGAGTGTATAATGAGTGCAGCGTGAGTGTATAATGAGTGCAGCGTGAGTGTATAATGAGTGCAGCGTGAGTGTATGAGTGCAGCGTGAGTGTATGAGTGCAGCGTGAGTGTATGAGTGCAGCGTGAGTGTATGAGTGCAGCGTGAGTGTATGAGTGCAGCGTGAGTGTATGAGTGCAGCGTGAGTGTATGAGTGCAGCGTGAGTGTATGAGTGCAGCGTGAGTGTATGAGTGCAGCGTGAGTGTATGAGTGCAGCGTGAGTGTATGAGTGCAGCGTGAGTGTATGAGTGCAGCGTGAGTGTATGAGTGCAGCGTGAGTGTATGAGTGCAGCGTGAGTGTATGAGTGCAGCGTGAGTGTATGAGTGCAGCGTGAGTGTATGAGTGCAGCGTGAGTGTATGAGTGCAGCGTGAGTGTATGAGTGCAGCGTGAGTGTATGAGTGCAGCGTGAGTGTATGAGTGCAGCGTGAGTGTATGAGTGCAGCGTGAGTGTATGAGTGCAGCGTGAGTGTATGAGTGCAGCGTGAGTGTATGAGTGCAGCGTGAGTGTATGAGTGCAGCGTGAGTGTATGAGTGCAGCGTGAGTGTATGAGTGCAGCGTGAGTGTATGAGTGCAGCGTGAGTGTATGAGTGCAGCGTGAGTGTATGAGTGCAGCGTGAGTGTATGAGTGCAGCGTGAGTGTATGAGTGCAGCGTGAGTGTATGAGTGCAGCGTGAGTGTATGAGTGCAGCGTGAGTGTATGAGTGCAGCGTGAGTGTATGAGTGCAGCGTGAGTGTATGAGTGCAGCGTGAGTGTATGAGTGCAGCGTGAGTGTATGAGTGCAGCGTGAGTGTATGAGTGCAGCGTGAGTGTATGAGTGCAGCGTGAGTGTATGAGTGCAGCGTGAGTGTATGAGTGCAGCGTGAGTGTATGAGTGCAGCGTGAGTGTATGAGTGCAGCGTGAGTGTATGAGTGCAGCGTGAGTGTATGAGTGCAGCGTGAGTGTATGAGTGCAGCGTGAGTGTATGAGTGCAGCGTGAGTGTATGAGTGCAGCGTGAGTGTATGAGTGCAGCGTGAGTGTATGAGTGCAGCGTGAGTGTATGAGTGCAGCGTGAGTGTATGAGTGCAGCGTGAGTGTATGAGTGCAGCGTGAGTGTATGAGTGCAGCGTGAGTGTATGAGTGCAGCGTGAGTGTATGAGTGCAGCGTGAGTGTATGAGTGCAGCGTGAGTGTATGAGTGCAGCGTGAGTGTATGAGTGCAGCGTGAGTGTATGAGTGCAGCGTGAGTGTATGAGTGCAGCGTGAGTGTATGAGTGCAGCGTGAGTGTATGAGTGCAGCGTGAGTGTATGAGTGCAGCGTGAGTGTATGAGTGCAGCGTGAGTGTATGAGTGCAGCGTGAGTGTATGAGTGCAGCGTGAGTGTATGAGTGCAGCGTGAGTGTATGAGTGCAGCGTGAGTGTATGAGTGCAGCGTGAGTGTATGAGTGCAGCGTGAGTGTATGAGTGCAGCGTGAGTGTATGAGTGCAGCGTGAGTGTATGAGTGCAGCGTGAGTGTATGAGTGCAGCGTGAGTGTATGAGTGCAGTGTGTGTGTGTGTTGCAGAGCCTTGGTGGGGGATGGGCAATTTTTTTTTATTATTATTTTAATATTTTTTTATTATTATTTATTTATTTAATTTAATTTTGTATTATTTTTGTATTATTTATTTAATTTTTCTTTTTTTATTATTACTAATTGTTTTTTTTTTCGTCCCCCCCTCCCTACTTGATACATGGCAGGGAGGGGGGCTCTCCTTCCCTGGTGGTCCAGCATTGGCAGTTCATTGGGGGGCTGTAAGAGAGTTTACTTACCTCTCCTGCAGCTCCTGTCAGCTCTCTCCTCCTCTGCGCCGTCCGTGCAGCTCCCTCTGTCAGCTCCCAGTGTAAGTCTCGCGAGAGCCGCGCTTACACTGGGAGCTGACCGAGGTGCTGAACGGACGGCGCGGAGGAGGAGGAAGCTGACAGGAGCTGCAGGAGAGGCAAGTAAACTCTCTTACAGCCCCCACAGCCCCTGTCTGTATTATGGCAATGCAAATTGCCATAATACAGACTATTGACTCGAGTATAAGCCGAGTTGGGGGTTTTTAGCACAAAAAATGTGCTGAAAAACTCGGCTTATACTCTAGTATATACGGTATCTCTCAGGCACAGGAGAGGAGTATGTTAGATGTTTGCTTGTAACTAGTCTCCTCTCAGGTCCAGGCTGATGGATGTCCTGTTTTGAGTGGGCATGTTTGACTGTATCTAGATTGTAAAAAAGCAGGCCATTTGGCCAGATTAAAGTATTCCAGCTTGTACTCCCAGAACTATGTGTCCCCTGGTTACTGGGAGGAGAAAGGGATAATCACTGTTCCAGTGTGTAGGATTTAACTGGGAAAGGACTAGAGCTAGTCCTTGTAAGGACTAGAGCTCCCAGGACGCCAGTGCCTTGGGGTGGACAGAGCGAGTTCCCCATTCGGCTCCAGGAGGGAGCGGTTCCAGAGCCCCAGTCAAGCCACAGCGACTGTAGGCAGAGGTGCTGCGGTTTGTCCCCTGTTCTAGCTAGGAAGCGGTCCTTGGCGGAGATACCCAGTCAAGAGTACAGGGAGCTCCGTTACTCTTAATTGCACTCTAAAAATCACATACTTCTCATACCATTCAAAATGGATGTACAGTTATATGCCATGCATATATGGCATCAGAAACCACGGACCCCTTACACACACTAGTTTGCATACCATTGAGTGCAGGTGAGTGGATTTAATTGATCTAGTGGGGACTGGGCTAGAACAAGTAGTTGGCACTTCTTTACCTGCTATGCAGCCTCCACTGTGTTACAAAATCACATCCTTCCAGTGTTCCTGCATGGGTACAAAAGGTACCAATGTGGTCTGGTAAGACGCTAATTGCATGGCAGATCGATCTTCAATGTGAACCAGTTAGTGCACCAAACAGCCCAACGTTACACTGCTCAGCGGGCCCCTTACTAGATTACCGCCATTAGCTTTTTGATATATAGTCTACTAAATATTGGGAGACCTAGATACAGGGATTCAGACATTTTCATGTCTTGTGGTTAGTGCCCAGGGTTTAAATCTTATGGTCCTCATTGACTTGCACTACCCCCCAAAAACTATACAAATATATAAATAAAATAAAAAAATCTGCAATAATCGGGAAGACATGGTTTCTTCTCTTAGACTCATTTAATCATAATTCTTGTCACTCCTAAACCCCTTCTATGAAAAAAGGCAAGTAACCTACGTTCATTTTACCGTAGGAAAGCCAGAATCCATTATTACAATGCACATCCCTCCTGAACACGCTATATTCGTCTAAGAGTGAATCAGAACTTTCTCAACTGATTGTGATGGCAACAGACAGCCACCCATCCTGGAATAAAAGGGTTTGGATGCTTCTTTAAGGTACATGTTCTGCATGTGTTATTTTAGATACATTGTAATTATACCCTCCATTGATCCCACAACCATGTTCTGTTACAAAAAACAAATTGTAACTCATGAAGCATCACTGAAGGCCACTAGAGGGCAGTATTACTCCGGAAAATAAGTGTATCTGGCTCGTGTCATAGGACTGATGGAAAACACACAGCCTTCTATAGCGCTTTCCCTTTCATCTTGTCCTTAAATCACCCAACAACATTAATTGAAAAGCAGTATCTATTTCAAGCACAAGCATAAATTACATTTCCTGGGGTAAACAAACACCACCGAACGCCTTCCTATAAGTACGCCAAGGACGGATTTGAATTTGATTTGTGAAGATTAATAAAAAGATGCCGACGCAGCAGAGGATCAGGCAGTCTTTCCCATTGCTGGGGAGAGGACAGGCCCTGCCAAGCGTTACGAGACATCTCACATAAGACGCCAAGCGAGACAGCTTTTTACATTTCAATGAGGAGGGTTTTTTGTTTTACACAATTTCATCCAAATCTTCTAAATACACCGCAATCGCAACAGTAAAATGTAGATCATCATCTAATGAGGAAAAAAAAAAACTACAGAAATGAATGAAAAAATACCTGCAGCATTAAAAGTTACTGCGTGCAGTTTGAAGGACTATGTATGTATGTATGTAAATACAGAAAAGACTGAATTGCAACTCTTGGATCATTCCAACAATACCCGGTTTCATGATGAACCCTGGCCTCTGCCTGTGATGAATCTCTTAAAATATGGAGACAATTAGACAAATAAATGCTGAGAGATTTAGGAGATTTGTAGTTCAATACTTGGCAGCTAACAAGACATACATTACCTTGCTGAATAAATAAATTCACGTTTTGTTTTTTTTGTTGTTCAAGTTGCTCCTAACGATACCTTTTATATATGGTGCTTGGAGTGTTCGTATACACTTTTGTTTTACAATAACCTTAAGATACGTTATCCTTTATCTAGCCCTGGGACAGTTTACTGAAATACAAAGCATAATATTCTTACTACTATCTGAAAACATCTAATCTAGGGAGAAGTAAGTCATTCTAGTCACTAGGGGGAGCCATCATTCAACACACTAAAGCAAATTGCATAAACCTTATTGAATATCCCTGATACTGTGCAGAGTGCCTCTCACGTGTACTCCAAAATGGAAAGCTATCACGGTAAAATATATAGATTAACAAAAGTGAACAGCTTTATTCATAAAGTACAAAAATATTATATATATATATATATATATATACACACATATATATATATATATACACACATATATATATATATATATATATATATATATATATATATATATATATATATATATATATATATATATATATATATATATATATATATATATATATATATACACATATATATACACACACACACGTATATACTATGTCCTGATGAAAGTTCTTTGAGTTGAACTGAATATATAAAATACACTAACTCTTAAAATCCCCAACTTCCCTTAAAAACAGTAGGGACAGGGAAGCTTTACTTTTCACTGACTGTGCACCATTCTTGGAATAAAAATTGTTTCACGGAAAGGTCACATGAGCGTCTGAGCCGTGACTGGAACAAGCTGGCTCCCAGCTGAACGAACGGTAAATCGGCTTACCAGAGTCCTGCGAGTTCAGTACTTCTAAGGCATGCATCATGGCACTGGCAAAGACATTGGCATCCTCCTTGCTCCCAAAATTGAGACCATACACCTGTCTTGCATCTCGCCACTGGTGGAAGGTCTGGGTGGCTTGGTTATATTTAAGTCCTTTAGGGATGGCACAGTTGATCACCACCTGAAGAACACAAACAGAATTTTAGTTATGTGTCAACATTATACACAGAGAAAAAAGAAAAGGAAATAAAAGGGAGTACCTTATATTAATAATAAGAGGAAAAAAAACAAACTCTTGCAAATTAAAATATGGAGGGTCTCTGTGTTGGCTCAAACAAAAGGCACGCAATCACAACAACAACAACGGTAGAGAGAGGAACTTTCCAATGAACACAACAGGGGCCAAATGTACAAAGACGTACATATTCAACATGTCTGACCGCTTGCGGACAAGATAATAAAATATAGGGAAATCAAAGGCCTGCAAACAGAAAGTCACAGGCAGACCCTTAAGAGAGCGACAAACTCACCAAAATCTGCCTAGACAGACATTTTCCCTAACAACTGGGTCCATGTCACTCACACTTTGCACATCCCCCAAAAATACAGATCGTTGTTCTATCACTGGGTTTCAGCAAGAGCATAGGGAAGTAAATCACTTGGAACTACAGTGGACAATAACCACTGCTATTTACTTATATAGCACAAACATTCTGCAGTGCTGGATCTAAACATTGCACTTTTTTTATTCAATGTTTCTCTGCAGATTTTCAAAAGGGAAACACATTTCTGAATAGATAACACTGAACTGCAATGTTTTACACAGACAGTAGGAGTTTTAAAGGGAACAACGGAGTAAGTCAGGAATGAGGCAGCCGGGTAAAGTGAAACCACAAAATGCAGAGCAGACAGCAGGACCATAGAGCAATTTCGTAGATAAGAAGCAGCTGGAGTAGGGGACAGAAAGTGGGCAAGAAGCCAATAGACATATGGCAGGTGAGTGAGTGTCCGAGACCAACTGTAAGACTGCAAACCAGGGACAATGGGGCAGATTACATTACAGCAATTAGGCCTGATCGTCCCAGCATGCAACCTGTTCTTACTAAACAAACTATTTCAAGGCCTTCAAGTCGAATCCAACTTTTTTGGTTTAGGCATTTCCCTTGTTTGAACCTTTGTTTTTTTTTTTTTTATAATAGAAAACAAAAATATTAGAGATATTAAATTCTCCGAATTTGCCAGTGAGGTGGAGTCCGGTGCATTTAACCCTCAGATTGGTTCGGACAGAGCTCCTCACAAACAACGGGTAAACAAGCTTAAAGTGCAGGGCTAGCTCATTGGCTGAGAGAGTGTCAGTCGATCACTCTCAGCCAACGAGCTACGCCGAGCAGCTCAGACAACTTCCAGCTCTTTGTCAGAAGTAGTGAAGGCAAGGAGTGTCCCTGGGGAACTGCATGCAAGAGGTCAAACCTTTTAAAACTGTATCACTCCTTAAAATTGGGTCACCATGGCACCATAACAGCCACAGAGCAATGGGGCTGGGAGTGCTGCGTTGGTAAACCAGGTATTTAAGGAATATTGTTACGAAAACAGCTTTCACTTTGTGAGGGGACCAGCTGGAACATTGGACAGTTTTTTAAAAGATCGAAACAATGTTTGAAGGGGAGTTCAGAGAAATATTTGATATGTCAAGTTTAATATGGAAATAAGAGCTAATAAAACAGTTTTGGTATATCAGTGATTGCAATATATCAACTCAAGGCCTTAGATATGAACAGTATATATCATCCTGAAAACACTCATGATGTAAGAACTGCCTTTGTACATAACCACTAAGCATCCACGTTGAGAAGCCACTTTCCTAATCAATGCCACGCTGTGTACAAAATCGGAGATTAGACGGCAGTCTCTGCAAAAGGCCCTCTACTATTCATTAGACACACACTGAGCATTTATATACAAAAATGCAGAGGTGAAGCTCAGACACCTGGGTTTTTAACACTTCACATCCCACTTCCAGAAGACTTAAAACCAGTTACTTACTTTTCTAACCAACATAAAGACATTTGTTTAGTCTCAAATAGTACTCATCAATAAAACTTGTAAAATATTTGTAAAGTAAAACAGTTAATACAGAGGGGAAATATGTCTATATAACAGACAAGAGGTAGAGATATAAAATATAGGAGGTGATCAGCGCTTAAGGTAACATTAGATATACATACATTACAGATCCAGTATCTAGTACATAAATCTATCAACACAAAGCGAGAGACAAATTATGGTGCAATACAATTAGTAGGCTTAAAATGAATATGTATGGGTCAAGTGCACACACACACTTTTTAGAGGTATAGATAAGTGTGGAGTGAAACAGTAACAAATCAAGTCACGTGACAAATTGGGATGGAGCCTATCGGCACGTGACTTAGCTTTGAAATACATTATTTTTTTTATTTTTTTTATCTGACTAAAAAGGCCCAAACAGAATGAGGATGCATTCATATTCCATTCAGGCCTTTGTCATCAGATTCTCAAATTTCAAAGCAGAGTCACGTGATGTGCTATCCTGACCCGCATCATATGACTGTTTCTCTCATTGTTTCACTCCACGCTTATCCCTCCCTCCAGCCTTCTATATAAAACATATTTCCCATCTGTATTAACGGTTCCTTACAAATATTTTACCAGTTTTATGATATAAATGAGGAGTTAATTTGTGTAAACACTAGGTCATGTGATCCCAATACAGGTCGCATGACCTATAACAATTTAACAGTGAGTTTAAAATATTTACATGCCCTGCATAACACAGAAAGCCAGGTACTCCTGTAATTCACTTGGAAAAGCCTATTGCATAGGTGTAACGTGTTGTGGATTTTTAACGACTTGTTTTTATTGGTAAAATAAAGTATTTTGTTTGGCTCATACTTTGTATTTATTTAATAACGATATATTACCATTTTCTGGGAAATCTTCCACTGCAGACCTCAACACACCTGATACTCGGTGGGAATATATTGAGTGGCTCAGCTAATCCCATAAATGTGAGTATGGCACTTACACCTTTTTATTTATTCAAACGAACGGAGAGTACTGTATTGGGTTATTTTTCTTCCTGTTTTTACGTTCATGCTGTTGGAGAGAAGTTTACAGATAATATAGGGATCATACAACCCTATGCCAGGACCTCAGAGCTTGACATCTCCAACTGTGAGTGCATTCCTATTGTTTTGAATACTATCCACATAGTGACAGTATCACAGCACAACCTGTTGTGTTTTGTTGTTTATTCCCTTTTTGGGGTCCTGGGGACTCCCCTATTTGGAGTGCCTGCTGCCTTTTGAATAATTAGTCTAATTTGTTTAGCGCTGATCCTTCTCTAGGTTTCTGTTCCCTCCTCATTTTCAGCCTGCTTCTTGGCATAACTTCGTAATAGGATATTTTTTCAAAAGATTAGACCGTTTACCAGTGATTTGATTCCAAAGCAAACACTGCTCAAGCCAGGTGTCTAATCTGGTGTCTATTTTAGGACCTTACTAATTCCTCTTTTGCTGGACAATCGATGAAAATCCACTGGTTACCTGGTTATTTCGTCTTATACGAAGAAATGTGGAATAGAGAACACGCATACTTATAATTTTTCCTTGTGTTTAGCTTTTTTTTTTTTTTTTAAAGAAATTCTCGCTCAGAGAAGCCAGTACTTTTTAGGACAGTGTTGGTAAATCATAACACCCCATTTTCTGAACTACATTTCACATAATACTGGCTGGGCATCATGGAAGTTGCAGCTCTGAAACATCCAAGGTGTCAAGGCTAGCCATTACCGTTTATATCTTTAAGATTACAAAGGGAACAATATACAAACAAATACATTTACAGAACATGGATTTCATAGCCACTGCTTGACTTTAGAGATTATTTACTAAACCGTGAATCGTGTTGGTCTGAAAGCAAACCTGCAGAGTGTGGGTGTTTCTATCAGTGAGTTAGATCATTTTTCCAAGCGGTTAATCCGGCAGACTTTTGCATGTGTTTTCAGCTCAATGTATAGTGAATAAACGGTTTTGATGCTTGAACTAAAAGGAGTGCAAAATTACCTTTATATCAAATTGGGTTTAAAAACTACACAATAAAATAGCTTCATCTGCTCAAAGTTACTTGAATAAAGCCAGCACCAGGTTTATTAACCCCTTCATGAGAGGTGACTTATCAGGACTCAAGGTAAGAGCCTGAACCATTGCCGTGTGCAGCTGCCACTGTGGTAGGAAAACAGTGTGAAAGCTTGCAACACAAAACACTGCAAGTGAAGAATGTAACAAACCAGAAATCCTTTTAATGTAGACTAGTACTGCAAGTAGATGGCACTGATTAAAAACAGTCACCACCCAGAGAGCGATAATTCTCAAATAAATCCACAAACCAACTAAGATTACGGTAAAAAATGGACCATACACCCAGGCAAGCAATGAATGAGCACAGCTTTTCAAATCGGGTAACATCACACCGCAAACAGACATGAACACAATCCATTCATATGTCCCCAAAAACCCAACAGGCCTACACAATGATCACACTTCACTTCCAGGGAATAAACGATCACAACATAAACAGACTTATAGAATGCATTATAAATGCAGGCAAATACAAATAAGAAAAATAAAATAAAAATCAACTCTCATTAGAGGATCCTAAAAATACCCAGGCATTTCAGTTTCTGCTGCAAACTATCAGGAAGTGACCCAGCCAGTCATAATGGTCACTCCAAGCACCATAACCACTAGAACTTATTATAAGCATTATTGGCAATATGGCCACATTGTGCAGCACTGAGATAGAAAGCAGCTCTACTGGCTGCCTGAGTGGCATTACTAGGCATGCCTTTGAAAAGGCAGTGTTTACAGTGCTCAGCCTGCAATTACTGGCAAGACAGCAGAACCACTACATAGTGGTTCTGGTGACTATAGTGTCCACTAGCATTTTCCTATGAAAATCGGTTTACAAAGTTTAACCACTTGGCTGCTGGAGATGCAAATCTACAGATTTACAGAATGCTCCCCTCATTCTGCTCAAGTCCTGCCAGTGAGAGTATCATCAGAAGAGTATCGGGTTCCTTTGCGTTGGAGCGGAAATAGAAGTTTTAGTTTTAATCCAAAGCTTTACCCTGGAGGCAGATCTACTATACTTTGTATGCCGACACCAGACATAAAGGTTGCAATAACTAGATCACTTAATGAAGAAGAGATTTCGGTGCGAGCACCTTTCTTAAAATGACACTAATACAAAGATCTCACATCCACATTGTGCAGGCATCACATGAGTAGAGACACACATTACTTAAAGCACCATACAGTCTTGGAATCCTAGGACTGCAGAGCCACTGAACAGGACATTATTCCACACCACCTTTTCAGTGGCCTGGTGCAGATAAAAAATAAAAAATGATATCTGTGTGTAGGGGGTACAAAAAAATAAATTAAAAAAAATATATACAGTAGGTGTCTTTTGGGAACAAGCAAGGCTCTCACCTGGTGATCCTGAATCTTCCTGCCCACAACCCTGAAGGTGTTGTTTCCTGTGTGATGGTAAATGTGAACTCTACTAAAACCCGTTGAACCTCCAGCCGGTATCCACTTTTTGTTGGCGTCATCATAAACCATCACAGCAGCTCGCGCCTGGCAGATGCTCTGTTCACTGAAAAAACGTGAAAGAAAAATTAGCTTAAGTTAAAAAAAATTTCCATCCAGCTGGACATCATTCCCATTATAAAATGCATGTATGGTATGATCTGTATGTGTAAAGCATCCATACAGAACACAACACATCCCTACTTTCCTTCGGCTTCTCTAAACATTAAGTATGAACACAACCATTCAAATGATTCTCAGCACTACTCATATCTTCCTCTTGTGTCTCCTTCATCCGTCCTCACACTATGCATACTATTTGCCCAATCGTTCATGTAAACACTAAACACTCTATAACGTTTCCAGATTTTTGGCATTTTGAGACTGATGTTCAAGGTGTCTTGTGCACATCTTTCAATCTTACACTTTTAAGTCAGTCAGTGGTTCCCAAACAAGCCCTTGTGACCTGGGAAAAGCAAGTATCTCCATTGGGGGAAAAAACAGAAATACATAAATCCTGGATGATTGCTTGGTCACAAGGACTGGTTTGAGAACCAATGCTTAAAATTTTTTAAGTTTTCAGAGATCAGCAACGAATTTGCAAACAGGTTTTCGTTTAATAAAATACAATGGCTAGTAAGGTGTGAATTATGATCCTAAGACCTATCATTATGGTAAAGCAGACGTACACCCACATCTCAGTCCCCCAACCAAACAAGACACATTCTTCAAATATCTCACCATGGTCTATAAAGCACTCCCCTCATTGGACCACAATATCTAGAACTGGACTCAGAACAAAAAAAACTAGAGAGACCTAAAAACCAAAGCTTGGGAATCAGATGAGTCCTGTCAAGCTACGAGAGTCACCCTCATCCTTGAAGATGCCATCCTGCCCCTGTTGGGCTTATTCAGCAATGTTATGTTTATCATAACTGTTATTTATTTTTATTTGCCTCTTTATGTTTTCATGTTTTTCTGTACATATATCTCTTATCTTGTGTGCTGAGGGGTTCTAATAGCAAGACAGTATAGGTGGGGTCACACATGTTGTGTAGCACTATTCCTCCACTGTTAACCACTTGACCAACTGATTCCATGCATTTAAGAGTTAAACTTGCGACCCTTGACTATACTCCATTTGCCGGTGTAACTCTGCTTAACATACATATTGCCAGTTAGTTGGACACAATGGTATAGCCTGACAATATTTCTCAACGCTTCAGACCTTGTCATGTCATGACCTTACTCATGTTCTTCTCAGTATTTGTATTACTCTCAATGTCCCATTTCCAGCTAGTTTGTTCTTGAATTTTTAAAATGGTGTTGACCCTTTGATATACTCTGATGTCTTGTAGCGATTAGCATGCCTCTACTGTACTGTTATTCTTCGCATAATCTATACCGAAAGCACCACAAAAATAAAGAATACCTTTTATGAGGGATAGTCCCTATTTTAGACTAAAATCCCTCTGTCCCAACCTAATGTCCCTCTTTTCTATGAGCTCCATACTCGTTTTCCTGGCACTAGAGTGCCCTGAGGGTGCCCCCACCCGCCCGGCTCTGGAAAGGGGAAAACGGTTAAAACGTACCTTTTTCCAGCGCTGGGCGGGGAGCTCTCCTCCTCCTCTCCGCCCCGTCCCGTCCCGTCGGCTGAATGCGCACGCGCGGCAAGAGCTGCGCGCGCATTCAGCCGGTCGCATAGGAAAGCATTTACAATGCTTTCCTATGGATGCTTGCGTGCGCTCACTGTGATTTTCACAGTTAGAATCACTCAAGCGCCTCTAGCGGCTGTCAATGAGACAGCCACTAGAGGATTTGGGGGAAGGCTTAACCCATTTATAAACATAGCAGTTTTTCTGAAACTGCTATGTTTATAAAAAAAAATGGGTTAGCCCTAGAGGGACCTGGCACCCAGACCACCTCATTAAGCTGAAGTGGTCTGGGTGCCTAGAGTGGTCCTTTAAGCAAAGTTGCCAGAAAATGCAACTTGGCAAAGAAAGAAATGCAACATGTTTTTTACTGTCCCCTCCCCCATTACTCTGCATTAAAACCCTTTGAACATTAGAGAATGAGTAAGAAAGAAAGCATGAATGGAAAGAGGGGGGTATGGATCAGAATGGCCGAGAGTTTGCCAAAGTAAAGCTAGCACACTTCAAAGCGGTTCGATACGGAGGGAGTATTCTGCCATGAATCCGCACTACAAACAAATTATTCAAAGCAATACAGCAGGGGTGACTGAAGCTAGCTAGCCTTTGGCTGGCAAATAATTCTGGGAAAATCAAATGCAAGGATGTCCAAGCTTGGCCCTCCATCTGGTATACTTTAATGTGATCTAGGAGCAGACCATCTAAAGGCAAGTTAAAATTAGGCAGTACCAAAAGTATCATGACAGTTCTATTTCCTTCGTTTTTCATGTATGCCCTGGGGAACAGATGGTATAGTATATCTCAATGGTATAGACATCATAAATGAACAGCTATGTGGACACTGCGGGGAAGGAAACCTGCATAACAGATCTGAACAGAGGCACCTGACCAGGTATAAACTGAACCGAGGCAATAAGCGTACAGTCTGTAAATTACATACCGTATATACTCGAGTATAAGCCGAGTTTTTTAGCACATTTTCTGTGCTAAAAAAAACCAACTCGGCTTATACTCGAGTCAGAGTCTGTATTATGGCAATTTACATTGCCATAATACAGACAATTGGGCTGTGGGGGCTGCAGAGATCTTACTTACCTCTCCTGCAGCTCCTGTCAGCTCTCTCCTCCTCCGCGCCGTCCGTTCAGCACCTCGGTCAGCTCCCAGTGTAAATCTCGCGAGAGCCGCGGCTCTCGCGAGACTTACACTGTGAGCTGACAGAGGGAGCTGAACGGACGGCGCGGAGGAGGAGAGAGCTGACAGGAGCTGCAGTACAGGTAAGTTACAGCTCTGCCAGCCCCCCTCTCCCCCCCACTGAACTACCAATGCCACTGGACCACCAGGGAAGGAGAGCCCCCCTCCCTGCTATGTATCAAGCAGGGAGGGGGGACGAAAAAAAAAGATAGTAATAATAAAAAAAAATAATAATAATAAATAATAATAAAAAAAAATAATGATTAAATTAAATAAATAAAAATAATAATAAATAATAATAAAAAAATTAAAATAATAAAACAAAAAAAAAATTGCCCACCCCCCACCAAGGCTCTGCAACACACACACCACTCATACACACGCTGCACTCATACACACACGCTGCACTCATTATACACACACTGCATTCATTATACACACACTGTAAATAAATATTCAATTAATATATTTTTTTTAGGATCTAATTTTATTTAGAAATTTACCAGTAGCTGCTGAATTTCTCAAAACTAGATAGGTGGTGGCACTTATACAGAGGTCTAGATAAGGACCGGTGGATCAGTGTCACAATGCCCTGCAATAACTCTCCCAGAAGGGAATAACCCTTTATGTAAGTAAATAGAAAGAGAA